>NW_028153924.1:237500-272500 GCF_964211835.1 Anser anser
GCGGCCACCGAAAGCGCGCACACGGCTGCGGCGGCCCCGACGCGGCGGGGGGACGCCCCCCCACGCTCGCCGTTCCACAGCCCGGAGGCGGGGACGCGCCGCGCGGCTCTCTCGCTTTCTTGCTCTCCCCTCGCGCTTTCCGCATCGCTTGCCACCCCCGCCGGCTTGCTGCTCGCGGCCGGCACCCGCCGGGCCCCGGACCGACGCCGGCACCAGCGCCTCGCGCAACGCTCACGGACCCCTGCGGCTCGCGGGGCCGCTCGGCCGTCACACAGCCGGCTTCGGCCGGAAAAGCCCCTTCGTTCGGCGCCGAGAACGACGGCCCGCGAGCGAGCGGGGCACGCGCCCTAAACGCCGCCGCCGCCGCTCTCGCCCCGAGCGAGGCAGCGCCTCACCTGCGACGGGAAGCGAGCCTGAGAGGAGGCCGCCCGTGCCCGAACACCGGACGCCGCCGCGGCTCCCCCGGGACAGGGGAGCGCGGAAGAGCCGGCCCGCCGGGGGCCCTCTCCGACGCGACCCGAACGGCCTCATCGATCGCAAGAAAAACAGCCAACAGCGTCGCGTGCGGGCGGGTGTGCGGGAGCAACGTCCGCGAGAGGTGCTCGCGCCGACCCGAACATCGGCCCTGGCAAGAGCCGACCCGCCGGGGAGCCTCTCCGACGTGCCCGGGGAACGCCTCGGCGGGCGCTGCGTGCGGGTGAGGTGAGGTGCATCGTCGGCAAGCGGAGGCGCCGCCGCCTCGGCCGTGCCAATCCGCGCCGCCCGGTCCCCCCTTCGCCTTCCGAGCCTCCGGGACCGGTGAAAGCCGCCGGGGACGCCCCCGGACGCTCAGCGTTCGGGCGCCGGCGGACCACCCGCCGCTTTTCTCCACAGCTCTTTCTTTTCCCAGCGACTCGCGCGCGCGAGACCGCTTCTCGCTCCCCGGCGGGGCGGGGGGGGGGGGGGGGGAAGGGAGTCGGCAGGCAGCTAAGGTTGACCAGTCGACAGAACCGACCCCCGAGCCCACGCCGCCACCGACGCCGCGCGACCCCTTTTCGTGCGCCGGCTCCCCCAGCCGTAAGTGCTCGCTCAGCACCGCTTCAGGAGCAGAGTCCCCGCTCTCTCCTATAGACGGACACAAAAGTCACCGCCCCCGAAAAGCTCCAAGACCTTTTCAAGAGTCCCGCAGCGAGGCACCCGAGAGCAACCGACTTTTACCTCGACGTAACTGGAGGCAGAAAGAAACAGCGACGCCTACGACACCTTCCGAGCCGTCGCACGACCTACTCATCTACCGCTAGCCCCACGGCACGCCGCCAAGTCCCGTCCGAGTCAGGGTAGACGTGGCCGCCGTTCCCACAGCCCGACCGTCAGCGACCTCCTCCAGGCGGGCAGACGGGGCGCCCTCGGTAGGACACGGGTAGACCAGGCGGCCACAGGGGGACACGGTACACCTCCCGACCGCGGGAGGACACGGGGAGACCCGCCGGCCGGGAGCGAACGCCGTCGGTCTGCCTTCCTTCGCTTTTCGCACGGGCCGTTCCGGCCCTTTTCGGACCTTTTCGGGCCTTTTCGGACCTTTCCGGCGCTTTTCGATGCTTTTCGCGTGGACGGACCCACTCGGGAACCGCGCGACCGACCGACAGACGGATGCCTTCGGACGCGCGCGCGCGCGCGCGCGCCCGTCGGTGCCGGGCAGACCCCGACGCCGTTCTCGCGGCCGGCCCCGCTGCAGCGACCCCTACAGGTCGCCACGGGCTATGCAAACATGGCGACCGCGGCCGGGTAGACCTGGCGGCCGCGGGAGGACACGGGTACGTCAGGCGGCCGCGAGGGGGCGCGGGGGGACCCGGTAGACCTGGCGGCCGCAGGAGAACACGGGGAGACTAGGCGGCCACAGGAGGACGCGGCACACCCGGCGACCGCAGGAGGACACCGGCAGACCCGCCGGCCGGGACCGAACGCCGTCGGTCGGTCTGCCTTCCTTCGCTTTTCGTACGGGCCGTTCCGGCCCTTTTCGGCCCTTTTCGGACCTTTTCGGCCCTTTCCGGCGCTATTCGGTGCTTTTCGCGTGGACGGACCCACTCGGGAACCGCGCGACCGACCGACAGACGGATGCCTTTGGACGTGCGCGCGCGCGTCCGCCGGTGCCGGGCAGACCCCGACGCCGTTCTCGCGGCCGGCCCCGCTGCAGCGACCCCTACAGGTCGCCACGGGCTATGCAAACACGGCGACCGCATAGACCCGGCGGCCGCAGGAGGACACGGGGAGACTAGGCGGCCACAGGAGGACGCGGTACACCCGGCAACCGCAGGAGGACACCGGCAGACCCGCCGGCCGGGACCGAACGCCGTCGGTCGGTCTGCCTTCCTTCGCTTTTCGTACGGGCCGTTCCGGCCCTTTTCGGACCTTTTCGGGCCTTTTCGCACCTTTCCGGCACTTTTCGGTGCTTTTCGCCTGGGCGGACCCACTCGGGAATCGCTTGACCGACCGACCGACCAACCGACGGACGCCTTTGGACATGCGCGCGCATGCGTCCTTCGGCTTCCGGGTAGACCCGGACGCCGTTCTCGGCCAGGCGTTTGCCTCTGACGTCAGAGCGACGGGCGGCCCGAGGCAACCGGGGGCCGCGGCCGCGAGCTCGCCTTCTCGAACACCCGCCTCCCCGTAGCCCGGCTACCGGCCCCTATTCGCCTGGGGCGGGTTGGGCTGGGGGGGAGCGACTTTGCACCACGCTAAGCAACTACACGTTTCGTTTTCACAGCACTGTTTTGCTTCGATATGCTTCTCCTGCCACTGCTACGCGTTGCTTTTCCTGACCCTGCTTGACTCTGCTTTTCCTGATAAGGCTTTCTTTTCCTTCCGAGGCTTTCCTTCGTCTCGCATTTCTTCCCTTTGCACTGCCGACCGTACCCGGCATGAGGGCCCTGCGGTCTTTGCCCCGCAGACGCCGGGAACCGGCAGGAGGGCTGGCCGCCAGCTCCTTGCATTTGCTTCGCTTCTCTTTGTTTCTCCTTGCTTTGCTTTGCTTTGCTCTGCTCTTCCGGGCACAGTTTTGCTTTTCCTTCTCTGCGTTCCTCTGCTGTTCTCGCCCCTGCTTTGCTTTCCTTTGCCTCAGATTGCTTTGCCTCAGATTGCTTTGCTTTTTTTTTGTTGTTGTTGTTGTTTCTTTTTTTCTTCTTCTTCTTTTTTTTTTTTTTTTTTTTGTTAATATAGATACATATTCATTTTATTGCTTTGTTTTATTTTTGGACCTTTTGGCTTTGGTTTTCCTGGCCGCGCTTTGCTTTGCCTGGCCCTGCTTGTCATTTCTTTTCATTATGCCGCATTCTTTTCCCTAGCAGGGCTTTGCTTTGCCTTGCTCGGCTTTCCTCTTCATTTCTCTGCTCTCCTGTGCTGCGCTAGGCTTCCTTTGCAGACCGTCCCGACGATTTTGCCGATGAGGCGATCGGTATATTTCGGAACGCATAAACCCTCAGACACACAGCTGGGCCTCCCCGCAGCCCGGACACTGTCCCCTCGCAACTCGAGGGTGGGGGCAGCAGGCCCGGCCACCCGACATGGTCAGTTCTGTGGCCCCAGCCGTGTGGCCTGCCGCTAGGCGGTCCCCACTGCTATTCGTCTGGGGACGGTGTTGGGTGAGGTTTTGAACGACGATCAGTAACTACATGATTCCCACAACTACATTGGATGGAAGGCAACAATCAATAAATAAATAAATAAATAAATAAAGATAAAACCAGGTAAAGCAAGACATGGTTCTTGCCCACTGTCACGGCGGACTATGAGGTGTCAGGGAGGCCGGGGAGCGGGCGAGCAGGGTACAGCCATGTTGTGGTTTAACCCGGCTGGCAGCTAAACACCACACAGTCGTTCGCTCACCCTCCCCCCTCCCTCTCTGGGATGGGGGAGAGAAACGGGAAAGTGAAGCCGGTGAGTTGAGATAAAGACAGTTTATTAAGACAGGAATATAATAATATAAGGAATATAAGGAATATAATAATAACAATAATAATAATAATAGTGATAATGATAATAGTATTAACAATAATAATGTGTAAGAAAACAAGTGATGCACAATGCAATTGCTCACCACCCGCTGACCGATGCCCAGCCTATTCCCGAGCAGCCGGCCCCACCACCCCGGCCAGCCACCCCTATATATTGTTTAGCCATCCGAGTCTGGCCGCCAGCTCTACCCGGCATGAGGCCCCTGCGGTCTTTGCCCAGCAGACACTGGGAACCGGCAGGAGGGCTGGCCGCCAGCTCCTTACATTTGCTTCGCTTCTCTTTGTTTTTCCTTGCTCTGCTTTGCTCTGCTCTGCTCTGCTCTTCCGGGCACACTTTTGCTTTTCCTTCTCTACTTTCCTCTGCTGTTCTTGCCCCTGCTTTGCTTTGCTTTGCCTCAGATTGCTTTTCTTTGCTTTGTTTGCTCTGTCTTTCCTGGCAATGCTTTGCTTTTCCTCGTGCTACTTCGCTTTGCTTTGCTTTGCCTTGCTCTGCTTTGCCTCCACTGGCCATGTTTTCTTTTGCTTTTTCAGGCCACGCTTTCCTTTGTCTTGCTTCGCTTTGTATTCCTGCCACGGCTTTGCTTTACCTTCTCTGCTCTGCTCTGCTTTGCTTTTCCTACCCCTGCTGTGCTTTGCCTTGCTTCCTCAAACTGCTTTCTTCCTTTTGCTCTACATTTCCTGGCACTGCTTTCCTTTTCCTTGTGCTGCTTCACTTTGCTTTGCTCTGCCTTGCACTGCTTTGCCTTTCCTGGACATGCTTTACTTTGCTTTCCCTGGCCCTGCTTTGCTTTTTTTTTTTTTTTTTTTTTTTTTTTTTTTTACTTTAGATATATATTCATTGCATTGCTTTGTTTTATTTCTGGACCTTTTTACTTTGGTTTTCCTGGCCGCGCTTTGCTTTTCCTGGCCCTGCTTTTTCAGGCCATGCTTTCCTTTGTCTTACTTTGCTTCGTATTCCTGGCACCTCTTGGTTTTACTTTCTCTGCTCTGCTTTGCTTTTCCTACCCCTGCTCTGCTTTGCCTCGCCTCCAACTGCTTTCTTTACTTTGCTCTACGTTTCCTGGCCCTGCTGGGACTTTCCTTGTACGAGTTTGCACTGCTTTGCTTTGCCTTGCTCTGCTTTGCCTTTCCTGGCCATGCTTTTTCAGGCCACGCTTTCCTTTGTCTTGCTTCGCTTCGTATTCCTGGCACCTCTTGGTTTTACTTTCTCTGCTCTGCTCTGCTTTTCCTACCCCTGCTGTGCTTTGCCTCGCCTCAAACTGCTTTCGTAAATTTGCTCTACGTTTCCTGGCACTGCTGGGACTTTCCTTGTACAAGTTTGCACTGCTTTGCTTTGCCTTGCTCTGCTTTGCCTTTCCGGGACATGCTTTTTCAGGCCACGCTTTCCTTTGTCTTGCTCTGCTTTTATTCCTGGCACTTCTTGGTTTTACTTTCTCTGCTCTGCTCTGCTTTTCCTACCCCTGCAGTGCTTTGCCTTGCCTCAATCTGCTTTCCTTACTTCGCTCTACGTTTCCTGGCACTGCTGGGACTTTCCTTGTACGAGTTTGCACTGCTTCGCTTTGCCTTGCTCTGCTTTGCCTTTCCGGGCCATGCTTTTTCAGGCCACGCTTTCCTTTGTCTTGCTTCGCTTCGTATACCTGACACCTCTTGGTTTTACCTTCTCTGCTCTGCTCTGCTTTTCCTACCCCTGCTGTGCTTTGCCTCGCCTCCAACTGCTTTCTTTACTCTGCTCTACGTTACCTGGCACTGCTGGGACTTTCCTTGTACAAGTTTGCACTGCTTTGCTTTGCCTTGCTCGGCTTTCCTCTTCATTTCTCTGCTCTCCTGTGCTGCGCTAGGCTTCCTTTGCAGACCGTCCCGACGATTTTGCCGATGAGGCGATCGGTATATTTCGGAACGCATAAACCCTCAGACACACAGCTGGGCCTCCCCGCAGCCCGGACACTGTCCCCTCGCAACTCGAGGGTGGGGGCAGCAGGCCCGGCCACCCGACATGGTCAGTTCTGTGGCCCCAGCCGTGTGGCCCGCCGCTAGGCGGTCCCCACTGCTCCCCGTCTGGGGACGGTGTTGGGTGAGGTTTTGAACGACGATCAGTAACTACATGATTCCCACAACTACAGTGGATGGAAGGCAACAATCAATAAATAAATAAATAAATAAATAAAGATAAAACCAGGTAAAGCAAGACATGGTTCTTGCCCGCTGTCACGGCGGACTATGAGGGTTCAGGGAGGCCGGGGAGCGGGCGAGCAGGGTACAGCCACCGTCCGAGTCTGGCCGCCAGCTCTACCCGGCATGAGGGCCCTGCGGTCTTTGCCCCGCAGACACTGGGAACCGGCAGGAGGGCTGGCCGCCAGCTCCTTCCATTTGCTTCGCTTCTCTTTCTTTTTCCTTGCTCTGCTTTGCTTTGCTCTGCTCTGCTCTTCCGGGCACACTTTTGCTTTTACTTCTCTACTTTCCTCTGCTGTTCTTGCCCCTGCTTTGCTCTGCTTTGCCTCAGATTGCTTTGCTTTGCTTTGTTTGCTTTGTCTTTCCTGGCAATGCTTTGCTTTTCCTCGTGCTACTTTGCTTTGCTTTGCTTTGCCTTGCTCTGCTTTGCCTCCACTGGCCATGTTTTCTTTTGCTTTTTCAGGCCACGCTTTCTTTTGTCTTGCTTTGCTTCGCTTCGTATTCCTGGCACCTCTTGGTTTTACCTTCTCTGCTCTGCTTTGCTTTTCCTACCCCTGCTGTGCTTTGCCTTGCCTCCTCAAACTGCTTTTGTTACTTTGCTCTACCTTTCCTGGCACTGCTGGGACTTTCCTTGTACGAGTTTGCACTGCTTTGCTTTGCCTTGCTCTGCGTTGCCTTTCCTGGCCATGCTTTTTCAGGCCATGCTTTCCTTTGTTTTCCTTTGCTTCGTATGCCTGTCACCTCTTGGTTTTACTTTCTCTGCTCTGCTTTGCTTTTCCTACCCCTGCTGTGCTTTGCCTTGCCTCCTCAAACTGCTTTTGTTACTTTGCTCTACCTTTCCTGGCACTGCTGGGACTTTCCTTGTACGAGTTCGCACTGCTTTGCTCTGCCTTGCTCTGCTTTGCCTTTCCTGGCCATGCTTTTTCAGGCCATGCTTTCCTTTATTTAGCTTTGCTTTGTATTCCTGGCACTGCTTTGCTTTTCCTTCTCTACGTTGCTTTCTTTTCCTACCCCTGCTGTGCTTTGCCTTGCCTCCTCAAACTGCTTTCTTTGTTTTGCTCTACATTTCCTGGCACTGCTTTGCTTTTCCTTGTGCTACTTTCCTTTGCTTTGCTCTGCCTTGCACTGCTTTGCCTTTCCTGGACACGCTTTACTTTGCTTTTCCTGGCCCTGCTTTGCTTGTTGGTTTTTTTTGCCTTTTTTTTTTATTTTTTATTTTTTTTTTTTACCTTAGATACATATTCATTGCATTGCTTTGTTTTATTTTTGGACCTTTTGGCTTTAGTTTTCCTCGCCGCGCTTTGCTTCTCCTGGCCATGCTTTTTCAGGCCACCCTTTCCTTTGTCTTGCTCTGCTTTTATTCCTGGCACATCTTGGTTTTACTTTCTCTGCTCTGCTTTGCTTTTCCTACCCCTGCTGTGCTTTGCCTCGCCTCAAACTGCTTTCTTTACTTTGCTCTACGGTTCCTGGCACTGCTGGGACATTCCTTGTACCAGTTTGCACTGCTTTGCTTTGCCTTGCTCGGCTTTCCTCTTCATTTCTCTGCTCTCCTGTGCTGCGCTAGGCTTCCTTTGCAGACCGTCCCGACGATTTTGCCGATGAGGCGATCGGTATATTTCGGAACGCATAAACCCTCAGACACACAGCTGGGCCTCCCCGCAGCCCGGACACTGTCCCCTCGCAACTCGAGGGTGGGGGCACCAGGCCCGGCCACCCGACATGGTCAGTTCTGTGGCCCCAGCCGTGTGGCCTGCTGCTAGGCGGGCCCCACTGCTATTCGTCTGGGGACGGCGTTGGGTGAGGTTTTCAACGACGGTAAGTAACTACATGATTCCCACAACTACATTGGATGGAAGGCAACAATAAATAAATAAATAAATAAATAAATAAAGATAAAACCAGGTAAAGCAAGACATGGTTCTTGCCCGCTGTCACGGCGGACTATGAGGTGTCAGGGAGGCCGGGGAGCGGGCGAGCAGGGTACAGCCACCGTCCAAGTCTGGCCGCCAGCTCTACCCGGCATGAGGGCCCTGCGGTCTTTGCCCCGCAGACACTGGGAACCGGCAGGAGGGCTGGCCGCCAGCTCCTTACATTTGCTTCGCTTCTCTTTCTTTTTCCTTGCTCTGCTTTGCTCTGCTCTGCTCTGCTCTTCCGGGCACACTTTTGCTTTTCCTTCTCTACTTTCCTCTGCTGTTCCTGCCCCTGCTTTGCTCTGCTTTGCCTCAGATTGCTTTGCTTTGCTTTGTTTGCTTTGTCTTTCCTGGCAATGCTTTGCTTTTCCTCGTGCTACTTCGCTTTGCTTTGCTTTGCTTTGCCTTGCTCTAGTTTGCCTCCACTGGCCATGTTTTCTTTTGCTTTTTCAGGCCACGCTTTCCTTTGTTTTGCTTTGCTTTGTATTCCTGCCACGGCTTTGCTTTACCTTCTCTGCTCTGCTTTGCTTTTCCTACCCCTGCTGTGCTTTGCCTTGCCTCAAACTGCTTTCGTTAGTTTGCTCTACGTTTCCTGGCACTGCTGGGACTTTCCTTGTACGAGTTTGCACTGCTTTGCTTTTCCTTGCTCTGCTTTGCCTTTCCTGGCCATGCTTTTTCAGGCCATGCTTTCCTTTGTTTTCCTTTGCTTCGTATTCCTGGCGCCTCTTGGTTTTACTTTCTCTGCTCTGCTTTGCTTTTCCTACCCCTGCTGTGCTTTGCCTCGCCTCAAACTGCTTTCTTTACTTTGCTCTACCTTTCCTGGCACTGCTGGGACTTTCCTTGTACGAGTTTGCACTGCTTTGCTTTGCCTTGCTCTGCTTTGCCTCCACTGGCCGTGTTTTCTTTTGCTTTTTCAGGCCACGCTTTCCTTTGTCTTGCTTCGCTTCGCTTTGTATTCCTGGCACCTCTAGGTTTTACTTTCTCTGCTCTGCTTTGCCTTGCCTCCAACTGCTTTCGTTACTTTGCTCTACCTTTCCTGGCCCTGCTGGGACTTTCCTTGTACGAGTTTGCACTGCTTTGCTTTGCCTTGCTCTGCTTTGCCTTTCCTGTCCGTGCTTTTTCAGGCCACGCTTTCCTTTGTTTTGCTTTGCTTTTTATTCCAGGCACCTCTTGGTTTTACTTTCTCTGCTCTGCTCTGTTTTTCCTACCCCTGCTGTGCTTTGCCTTGCCTCCTCAAACTGCTTTCTTTCTTTTGCTCTACATTTCCTGGCCCTGCTTTGCTTTTCCTTGTGCTACTTTCCTTTGCTCTGCTCTGCCTTGCACCGCTTTGCCTTTCCTGGACACGCTTTTCTTTGCTTTTCCTGGCCCCGCTTTGCTTGGTCTTTTTTTTGCGTTTTTTTGTTTTGTTTGTTTGTTTGTTTGTTTGTTTTATTTTAATATAGATACATTTTCATTGCATTGCTTTGTTTTATTTTTGGACCTTTTTGCTTTGGTTTTCCTGGCCACGCTTTGCTTTTCCTGGCCATGCTTTTTCAGGCCATGCTTTCCTTTGTTTTGCTTTGCTTCGTATTCCTGCCACGACTTTGCTTTACCTTCTCTGCTCTGCTTTGCTTTTCCTACCCCTGCAGTGCTTTGTCTCGCCTCAAACTGCTTTCTTTACTTTGCTCTACGTTTCCTGGCACTGCTGGGACTTTCCTTGTACGAGTTTGCACTGCTTTGCTTTGCCTTGCTCTGCGTTGCCTTTCCTGGCCATGCTTTTTCGGGCCACGCTTTCCTTTGTTTTGCTTTGCTTCGTATGCCTGGCACCTCTTGGTTTTACTTTCTCTGCTCTGCTCTGCTTGTCCTACCCCTGCTGTGCTTTACCTTGCCTCAAACTGCTTTCGTTACTTTGCTCTACGGTTCCTGGCACTGCTGGGACTTTCCTTGTACAAGTTTGCACTGCTTTGCTTTGCCTTGCTCGGCTTTCCTCTTCATTGCTCTGCTGTCCTGTGTTGCTCTAGGCTTCCTTTGCAGACTGTCCCGACGATTTTGCCAATGAGGCTATCGGTATATTTAGGAACGCATAAACCCTCAGACACACAGCTGGGCCTCCCCGCAGCCCGGACACTGTCCCCTCGCAACTCGAGGGTGGGGGCAGCAGGCCCGGCCACCCGACATGGTCAGTTCTGTGGCCCCAGCCGTGTGGCCCGCCGCTAGGCGGTCCCCACTGCTCCCCGTCTGGGGACGGTGTTGGGTGAGGTTTTGAACGACGATCAGTAAATACATGATTCCCACAACTACAGTGGATGGAAGGCAAGAATAAATAAATAAATAAATAAATGCAGGGGGAAAAAAAAAAAAAAAAAAAACCAGGTAAAGCAAGACATGGTTCTTGCCCGCTGTCACGGCGGACTATGAGGTGTCAGGGAGGCCGGGGAGCGGGCGAGCAGGGTACAGCCACCGTCCGAGTCTGGCCGCCAGCTCTACCCGGCATGAGGCCCCTGCGGTCTTTGCCCAGCAGACACTGGGAACCGGCAGGAGGGCTGGCCGCCAGCTCCTTACATTTGCTTCGCTTCTCTTTCTTTTTCCTTGCTCTGCTTTGCTTTGCTCTGCTCTTCCGGGCACACTTTTGCTTTTCCTTCTCTGCTTTCCTCTGCTGTTCTTGCCCCTGCTTTGCTTTGCTTTGCCTCAGATTGCTTTGCTTTGCTTTGTTTGCTTTGTCTTTCCTGGCAATGCTTTGCTTTTCCTCGTGCTACTTTGCTTCGCTTTCCTTTGCCTTGCTCTGCTTTTCTGGCCGTGCTTTGTTTGGTTTTGCTTTACTTTGCCTTCCCTCTTTGACACTGTTTTAGTTTTCCTCCTGCTGCCTTGCTTTCCCTTTCTCTGCTTTGCCTTCCCTGCGCATGCTTTCTTTTGCTTTTTCAGGCCACGCTTTCCTTTATTTAGCTTTGCTTTGTATTCCTGGCACTGCTTCGCTTTTCCTTCTCTACGTTGCTTTGTTTTCCTACCCCCGCTGTGCTTCGCCTTGCCTCAATTTCTTTCTTTCCTTTGCTCTACCTTTCCTGGCCCTGCTTTGTTTTTGCTTGTGCTACTTTGCTCTGCTTTGCTTTGCCTTACTGTCATTTGCCTTTCCTGGCCATGCTTTGCTTTGCTTTTCTTACCCCTGCTTTTCTTTCCTTTTCTGGCCCTGCTTTGTTTTACTTTGCTTCACTTTGCCTTGAATTCCTGACAGTGCTATGCTTTGTCTTCTGCTGCTTTGCTTTGTTTTGCATTGCTGTGCTTTGCATTCCCTGGCCCTCATTTTTGTTTTTCTTCCCCCTCCCCCCCCCCCCAACCCCCCCCCACCCCCCCCCGGCCATGCTTTCCTTTGTTTTGCTTCGCTTCGTATTCCTGGCACCTCTTGGTTTTACTTTTCCTGCTCTGCTCTGCTTTTCCTACCCCTGCTGTGCTTTGCCTCGCCTCAAACTGCATTCTTTACTTTGCTCTACGTTTCCTGGCCCTGCTGGGACTTTCCTTGTACGAGTTTGCACTGCTTTGCTTTGCCTTGCTCTGCTTTGCCTTTCCTGGCCATGCTTTTTCAGGCCACGCTTTCCTTTGTCTTGCTTCGCTTCGTATTCCTGGCACCTCTTGGTTTTACTTTCTCTGCTCTGCTCTGCTTTTCCTACCCCTGCTGTGCTTTGCCTTGCCTCAAACTGCTTTCGTAACTTTGCTCTACGTTACCTGGCACTGCTGGGACTTTCCTTGTACAAGTTTACACTGCTTTGCTTTGCCTTGCTCGGCTTTCCTCTTCATTTCTCTGCTCTCCTTTGCTGCGCTAGGCTTCCTTTGCAGACCGTCCAGACGATTTTGCCGATGAGGCGATCGGTATATTTCGGAACGCATAAACCCTCAGACACACAGCTGGGCCTCCCCGCAGCCCGGACACTGTCCCCTCGCAACTCGAGGGTGGGGGCAGCAGGCCCGGCCACCCGACATGGTCAGTTCTGTGGCCCCAGCCGTGTGGCCTGCCGCTAGGCGGGCCCCACTTCTACCCGTCTGGGGACGGCGTTGGGTGAGGTTTTCAATGACGGTAAGTAACTACATGATTCCCACAACTACATTGGATGGAAGGCAAGAATAAATAAATAAATAAATAAATAAATAAATAAATAAATAAATAAAGATAAAACCAGGTAAAGCAAGACATGGTTCTTGCCCGCTGTCACGGCGGACTATGAGGTGTCAGGGAGGCCGGGGAGCGGGCGAGCAGGGTACAGCCACCGTCCGAGTCTGGCCGCCAGCTCTACCCGGCATGAGGGCCCTGCGGTCTTTGCCCCGCAGACACTGGGAACCGGCAGGAGGGCTGGCCGCCAGCTCCTTACATTTGCTTCGCTTCTCTTTGTTTTTCCTTGCTCTGCTTTGCTTTGCTCTGCTCTGCTCTTCCGGGCACACTTTTGCTTTTCCTTCTCTGCTTTCCTCTGCTGTTCCTGCCCCTGCTTTGCTTTGCTTTGCCTCAGGTTGCTTTGCTTTGCTTTGTTTGCTTTGTCTTTCCTGGTAATGCTTTGCTTTTCCTCGTGCTACTTTGCTTTGCTTTGCTTTGCTTTGCCTTGCTCTGCTTTGCCTCCACTGGCCATGCTTTCTTTTGCTTTTTCAGGCCACGCTTTCCTTTGTTTTGCTTTGCTTTGTATTCCTGCCACGGCTTTGCTTTACCTTCTCTGCTCTGCTTTGCTTTTCCTACGCCTGCTGTGCTTTGCCTTGCCTCCTCTAACTGCTTTCTTTCTTTTGCTCTACATTTCCTGGCACTGCTTTGCTTTTCCTTGTGCTACTTTCCTTTGCTTTGCTCTGCCTTGCACTGCTTTGCCTTTCCTGGACATGCTTTACTTTGCTTTTCCTGGCTCTGCTTTGCTTGGTCTTTTTTTTGCGTTTTTTGTTTTTTTGTTTTTTTTTTTTTGTTTTTTTAATATAGTTACACATTCATTGCATTGCTTTTTTTTATTTTTGGACCTCTTTGCTTTGGTTTTCCTGGCCGCGCTTTGCTTTGCCTGGCCCTGCTTGTCATTTCTTTTCATTATGCCGCATTCTTTTCCCTAGCAGGGCTTTGCTTTGCCTTGCTCGGCTTTGCCTCCACTGGCCATGTTTTCTTTTGCTTTTCAGGCCACGCTTTCCTTTGTTTTGCTTTGCTTTGTATTCCTGCCACGGCTTTGCTTTACCTTCTCTGCTCTGCTTTGCTTTTCCTACCCCTGTTGTGCTTTGTCTCGCCTCAAACTGCTTTCTTTCTTTTGCTCTACATTTCCTGGCCCTGCTTTGCTTTTCCTTGTGCTACTTTCCTTTGCTCTGCTCTGCCTTGCACCGCTTTGCCTTTCCTGGACACGCTTTTCTTTGCTTTTCCTGGCCCTGCTTTGCTTGGTCTTTTTTTTGCGTTTTTTTGGTTTGTTTGTTTGTTTGTTTGTTTGTTTTATTTTAGTATAGATACATTTTCATTGCATTGCTTTGTTTTATTTTTGGACCTTTTTGCTTTGGTTTTCCTGGCCACGCTTTGCTTTTCCTGGCCATGCTTTTTCAGGCCATGCTTTCCTTTGTTTTGCTTTGCTTCGTATTCCTGCCACGACTTTGCTTTACCTTCTCTGCTCTGCTTTGCTTTTCCTACCCCTGTTGTGCTTTGTCTCGCCTCAAACTGCTTTCTTTCTTTTGCTCTACATTTCCTGGCCCTGCTTTGCTTTTCCTTGTGCTACTTTCCTTTGCTCTGCTCTGCCTTGCACCGCTTTGCCTTTCCTGGACACGCTTTTCTTTGCTTTTCCTGGCCCTGCTTTGCTTGGTCTTTTTTTTGCGTTTTTTTGGTTTGTTTGTTTGTTTGTTTGTTTGTTTTATTTTAGTATAGATACATTTTCATTGCATTGCTTTGTTTTATTTTTGGACCTTTTTGCTTTGGTTTTCCTGGCCACGCTTTGCTTTTCCTGGCCATGCTTTTTCAGGCCATGCTTTCCTTTGTTTTGCTTTGCTTCGTATTCCTGCCACGACTTTGCTTTACCTTCTCTGCTCTGCTTTGCTTTTCCTACCCCTGTTGTGCTTTGTCTCGCCTCAAACTGCTTTCTTTACTTTGCTCTACGTTTCCTGGCACTGCTGGGACTTTCCTTGTACGAGTTTGCACTGCTTTGCTTTGCCTTGCTCTGCGTTGCCTTTCCTGGCCATGCTTTTTCGGGCCACGCTTTCCTTTGTTTTGCTTTGCTTCGTATTCCTGCCACGACTTTGCTTTACCTTCTCTGCTCTGCTTTGCTTTTCCTACCCCTGTTGTGCTTTGCCTCGCCTCAAACTGCTTTCTTTACTTTGCTCTACCTTTCCTGGCACTGCTGGGACTTTCCTTGTACGAGTTTGCACTGCTTTGCTTTGCCTTGCTCGGCTTTCCTCTTCATTTCTCTGCTCTCCTGTGCTGCGCTAGGCTTCCTTTGCAGACCGTCCCGACGATTTTGCCGATGAGGCTATCGGTATATTTCGGAACGCATAAACCCTCAGACACACAGCTGGGCCTCCCCGCAGCCCGGACACTGTCCCCTCGCAACTCGAGGGTGGGGGCAGCAGGCCCGGCCACCCGACATGGTCAGTTCTGTGGCCCCAGCCGTGTGGCCCGCCGCTAGGCGGTCCCCACGGCTCCCCGTCTAGGGACGGTGTTGGGTGAGGTTTTGAACGACGATCAGTAACTACATGATTCCCACAACTACATTGGATGGAAGGCAACAATAAATAAATAAATAAATAAATAAATAAATAAATAAATAAATAAAGATAAAACCAGGTAAAGCAAGACATGGTTCTTGCCCGCTGTCACGGCGGACTAAGAGGTGTCAGGGAGGCCGGGGAGCGGGCGAGCAGGGTACAGCCACCGTCCGAGTCTGGCCGCCAGCTCTACCCGGCATGAGGGCCCTGCGGTCTTTGCCCCGCAGACACTGGGAACCGGCAGGAGGGCTGGCCGCCAGCTCCTTACATGTGCTTCGCTTCTCTTTGTTTTTCCTTGCTCTGCTTTGCTTTGCTCTGCTCTGCTCTTCCGGGCACACTTTTGCTTTTCCTTCTCTACTTTCCTCCGCTGTTCCTGCCCCTGCTTTGCTTTGCTTTGCCTCAGATTGCTTTGCTTTGCTTTGTTTGCTTTGTCTTTCCTGGCAATGTTATGCTTTTCCTCGTGCTACTTCGCTTTGCTTTGCTTTGCTTTGCCTTGCTCTAGTTTGCCTCCACGGGCCATGTTTTCTTTTGCTTTTTCAGGCCACGCTTTCCTTTGTTTTGCTTTGCTTTGTATTCCTGCCACGGCTTTGCTTTACCTTCTCTGCTCTGCTTTGCTTTTCCTACCCCTGCTGTGCTTTGCCTTGCCTCAAACTGCTTTCGTTAGTTTGCTCTACCTTTCCTGGCACTGCTGGGACTTTCCTTGTACGAGTTTGCACTGCTTTGCTTTGCCTTGCTCTGCTTTGCCTTTCCGGGACATGCTTTTTCAGGCCACGCTTTCCTTTGTTTTCCTTTGCTTCGTATTCCTGGCACCTCTTGGTTTTACCTTCTCTTCTCTGCTTTGCTTTTCCTACCCCTGCTGTGCTTTGCCTCGCCTCAAACTGCTTTCTTTACTTTGCTCTACCTTTCCTGGCACTGCTGGGACTTTCCTTGTACGAGTTTGCACTGCTTTGCTTTGCCTTGCTCTGCGTTGCCTTTCCTGGCCATGCTTTTTCAGGCCATGCTTTCCTTTGTTTTCCTTTGCTTCGTATTCCTGGCGCCTCTTGGTCTTACCTTCTCTGCTCTGCTTTGCTTTTCCTACCCCTGCTGTGCTTTGCCTCGCCTCAAACTGCTTTCTTTACTTTGCTCTACCTTTCCTGGCACTGCTGGGACTTTCCTTGTACGAGTTTGCACTGCTTTGCTTTGCCTTGCTCTGCTTTGCCTCCACTGGCCGTGTTTTCTTTTGCTTTTTCAGGCCACGCTTTCCTTTGTCTTGCTTCGCTTCGCTTTGTATTCCTGGCACCTCTAGGTTTTACTTTCTCTGCTCTGCTTTGCCTTGCCTCCAACTGCTTTCGTTACTTTGCTCTACCTTTCCTGGCCCTGCTGGGACTTTCCTTGTACGAGTTTGCACTGCTTTGCTTTGCCTTGCTCTGCTTTGCCTTTCCTGTCCGTGCTTTTTCAGGCCACGCTTTCCTTTGTTTTGCTTTGCTTTTTATTCCAGGCACCTCTTGGTTTTACTTTCTCTGCTCTGCTCTGTTTTTCCTACCCCTGCTGTGCTTTGCCTTGCCTCCTCAAACTGCTTTCTTTCTTTTGCTCTACATTTCCTGGCCCTGCTTTGCTTTTCCTTGTGCTACTTTCCTTTGCTCTGCTCTGCCTTGCACCGCTTTGCCTTTCCTGGACACGCTTTTCTTTGCTTTTCCTGGCCCTGCTTTGCTTGGTCTTTTTTTTTGAGTTTTTTTGTTTTGTTTGTTTCTTTGTTTGTTTTATTTTAGTATAGATACATTTTCATTGCATTGCTTTGTTTTATTTTTGGACCTTTTTGCTTTGGTTTTCCTGGCCACGCTTTGCTTTTCCTGGCCATGCTTTTTCAGGCCATGCTTTCCTTTGTTTTGCTTTGCTTCGTATTCCTGCCACGACTTTGCTTTACCTTTTCTGCTCTGCTTTGCTTTTCCTACCCCTGTTGTGCTTTGTCTCGCCTCAAACTGCTTTCTTTCTTTTGCTCTACATTTCCTGGCCCTGCTTTGCTTTTCCTTGTGCTACTTTCCTTTGCTCTGCTCTGCCTTGCACCGCTTTGCCTTTCCTGGACACGCTTTTCTTTGCTTTTCCTGGCCCTGCTTTGCTTGGTCTTTTTTTTGCGTTTTTTTGTTTTGTTTGTTTGTTTCTTTGTTTGTTTTATTTTAGTATAGATACATTTTCATTGCATTGCTTTGTTTTATTTTTGGACCTTTTTGCTTTGGTTTTCCTGGCCACGCTTTGCTTTTCCTGGCCATGCTTTTTCAGGCCATGCTTTCCTTTGTTTTGCTTTGCTTCGTATTCCTGCCACGACTTTGCTTTACCTTCTCTGCTCTGCTTTGCTTTTCCTACCCCTGTTGTGCTTTGTCTCGCCTCAAACTGCTTTCTTTACTTTGCTCTACGTTTCCTGGCACTGCTGGGACTTTCCTTGTACGAGTTTGCACTGCTTTGCTTTGCCTTGCTCTGCGTTGCCTTTCCTGGCCATGCTTTTTCAGGCCATGCTTTCCTTTGTTTTGCTTTGCTTCGTATTCCTGCCACGACTTTGCTTTACCTTCTCTGTTCTGCTTTGCTTTTCCTACCCCTGTTGTGCTTTGTCTCGCCTCAAACTGCTTTCTTTACTTTGCTCTACCTTTCCTGGCACTGCTGGGACTTTCCTTGTACGAGTTTGCACTGCTTTGCTTTGCCTTGCTCGGCTTTCCTCTTCATTTCTCTGCTCTCCTGTGCTGCGCTAGGCTTCCTTTGCAGACCGTCCCGACGATTTTGCCGATGAGGCTATCGGTATATTTCGGAACGCATAAACCCTCAGACACACAGCTGGGCCTCCCCGCAGCCCGGACACTGTCCCCTCGCAACTCGAGGGTGGGGGCAGCAGGCCCGGCCACCCGACATGGTCAGTTCTGTGGCCCCAGCCGTGTGGCCCGCCGCTAGGCGGTCCCCACGGCTCCCCGTCTAGGGACGGTGTTGGGTGAGGTTTTGAACGACGATCAGTAACTACATGATTCCCACAACTACATTGGATGGAAGGCAAGAATAAATAAATAAATAAATAAATGCAGGGGGGAAAAAAAAAAAAAAAAAATCAGGTAAAGCAAGACATGGTTCTTGCCCGCTGTCACGGCGGACTATGAGGGTTCAGGGAGGCCGGGGAGCGGGCGAGCAGGGTACAGCCACTGTCCGAGTCTGGCCGCCAGCTCTACCCGGCATGAGGGCCCTGCGGTCTTTGCCCCGCAGACACTGGGAACCGGCAGGAGGGCTGGCCGCCAGCTCCTTACATTTGCTTCGCTTCTCTTTCTTTTTCCTTGCTCTGCTTTGCTTTGCTCTGCTCTTCCGGGCACACTTTTGCTTTTCCTTCTCTCCTTTCCTCTGCTGTTCCTGCCCCTGCTTTGCTTTGCTTTGCCTCAGATTGCTTTGCTTTGGTTCGTTTGCTTTGTCTTTCCTGGCAATGCTTTGCTTTTCCTCGTGCTACTTTGCTTCGCTTTCCTTTGCCTTGCTCTGCTTTTCTGGCCGTGCTTTGTTTGGTTTTGCTTTACTTTGCCTTCCCTCTTTGACACTGTTTTAGTTTTCCTCCTGCTGCCTTGCTTTCCCTTTCTCTGCTTTGCCTTCCCTGCGCATGCTTTCTTTTGCTTTTTCAGGCCACGCTTTCCTTTGTTTTCCTTTGCTTCGTATTCCTGGCGCCTCTTGGTTTTACCTTCTCTACTCTGCTTTGCTTTTCCTACCCCTGCTGTGCTTTGCCTCGCCTCAAACTGCTTTCTTTACTTTGCTCTACCTTTCCTGGCACTGCTGGGACTTTCCTTGTACGAGTTTGCACTGCTTTGCTTTGCCTTGCTCTGCTTTGCCTCCACTGGCCGTGTTTTCTTTTGCTTTTTCAGGCCACGCTTTCCTTTGTCTTGCTTCGCTTCGCTTTGTATTCCTGGCACCTCTAGGTTTTACTTTCTCTGCTCTGCTTTGCCTTGCCTCCAACTGCTTTCGTTACTTTGCTCTACCTTTCCTGGCCCTGCTGGGACTTTCCTTGTACGAGTTTGCACTGCTTTGCTTTGCCTTGCTCTGCTTTGCCTTTCCTGTCCGTGCTTTTTCAGGCCACGCTTTCCTTTGTTTTGCTTTGCTTTTTATTCCAGGCACCTCTTGGTTTTACTTTCTCTGCTCTGCTCTGTTTTTCCTACCCCTGCTGTGCTTTGCCTTGCCTCCTCAAACTGCTTTCTTTCTTTTGCTCTACATTTCCTGGCCCTGCTTTGCTTTTCCTTGTGCTACTTTCCTTTGCTCTGCTCTGCCTTGCACCGCTTTGCCTTTCCTGGACACGCTTTTCTTTGCTTTTCCTGGCCCTGCTTTGCTTGGTCTTTTTTTTGAGTTTTTTTGTTTTGTTTGTTTCTTTGTTTGTTTTATTTTAGTATAGATACATTTTCATTGCATTGCTTTGTTTTATTTTTGGACCTTTTTGCTTTGGTTTTCCTGGCCACACTTTGCTTTTCCTGGCCATGCTTTTTCAGGCCATGCTTTCCTTTGTTTTGCTTTGCTTCGTATTCCTGCCACGACTTTGCTTTACCTTCTCTGCTCTGCTTTGCTTTTCCTACCCCTGTTGTGCTTTGTCTCGCCTCAAACTGCTTTCTTTACTTTGCTCTACGTTTCCTGGCACTGCTGGGACTTTCCTTGTACGAGTTTGCACTGCTTTGCTTTGCCTTGCTCTGCGTTGCCTTTCCTGGCCATGCTTTTTCAGGCCACGCTTTCCTTTGTCTTGCTTCGCTTCGTATTCCTGGCACCTCTTGGTTTTACTTTCTCTGCTCTGCTCTGCTTTTCCTACCCCTGCTGTGCTTTGCCTTGCCTCAAACTGCTTTCGTAAATTTGCTCTACGTTTCCTGGCACTGCTGGGACTTTCCTTGTACGAGTTTGCACTGCTTTGCTTTGCCTTGCTCTGCGTTGCCTTTCCTGGCCATGCTTTTTCAGGCCACGCTTTCCTTTGTCTTGCTTCGCTTCGTATACCTGGCACCTCTTGGTTTTACTTTCTCTGCTCTGCTTTGCTTTTCCTACCCCTGCTGTGCTTTGCCTCGCCTCCAACTGCTTTCTTTACTTTGCTCTACGGTTCCTGGCACTGCTGGGACTTTCCTTGTACAAGTTTGCACTGCTTTGCTTTGCCTTGCTCGGCTTTCCTCTTCATCTCTCTGCTCTCCTGTGCTGCGCTAGGCTTCCTTTGCAGACCGTCCCGACGATTTTGCCGATGAGGCGATCGGTATATTTCGGAACGCATAAACCCTCAGACACACAGCTGGGCCTCCCCGCAGCCCGGACACTGTCCCCTCGCAACTCGAGGGTGGGGGCAGCAGGCCCGGCCACCCGACATGGTCAGTTCTGTGGCCCCAGCCGTGTGGCCTGCCGCTAGGCGGGCCCCACTGCTGCCCGTCTGGGGACGGTGTTGGGTGAGGTTTTGAACGACGATCAGTAACTACATGATTCCCACAACTACAGTGGATGGAAGGCAACAATCAATAAATAAATAAATAAATAAAGATAAAACCAGGTAAAGCAAGACATGGTTCTTGCCCACTGTCACGGCGGACTATGAGGTGTCAGGGAGGCCGGGGGCGGGCGAGCAGGGTACAGCCACCATCCGAGTCTGGCCGCCAGCTCTACCCGGCATGAGGGCCCTGTGGTCTTTGCCCCGCAGACACTGGGAACCGGCAGGAGGGCTGGCCGCCAGCTCCTTACATTTGCTTCGCTTCTCTTTCTTTTTCCTTGCTCTGCTTTGCTTTGCTCTGCTCTTCCGGGCACACTTTTGCTTTTCCTTCTCTACTTTCCTCTGCTTTTCTTGCCCCTGCTTTGCTTTGCTTTGCCTCAGATTGCTTTGCTTTGCTTTGTTTGCTCTGTCTTTCCTGGCACTGCTTTGCTTTTCCTTGTGCTACTTCACTTTGCTTTGCTCTGCCTTGCACTGCTTTGCCTTTCCTGGACACGCTTTACTTTGCTTTTCCTGGCCCTGCTTTGCTTGTTGTCTTTTTTGCCTTTTTTTTTATTTTTTTTTTTTTTTAATTTTAGATACATATTCATTGCATTGCTTTGTTTTATTTTTGGACCTTTTTGCTTTGGTTTTCCTCGCTGCGCTTTGCTTTTCCTGGCCCTGCTTTTTCAGGCCATGCTTTCCTTTGTCTTGCTTCGCTTCGTATTCCTGGCACCTCTTGGTTTTACTTTCTCTGCTCTGCTTTGCTTTTCCTACCCCTGCTCTGCTTTGCCTCGCCTCAAACTGCTTTCTTTACTTTGCTCTACGTTTCCTGGCACTGCTGGGACTTTCCTTGTACGAGTTTGCACCGCTTTGCTTTGCCTTGCTCTGCGTTGCCTTTCCTGGCCATGCTTTTTCAGGCCATGCTTTCCTTTGTTTTGCTTCGCTTTGTATTCCTGCCACGGCTTTGCTTTACCTTCTCTGCTGTGCTTTGCTTTTCCTACCCCTGCTGTGCTTTGCCTCGCCTCAAACTGCTTTCTTTACTTTGCTCTACGTTTCCTGGCACTGCTGGGACTTTCCTTGTACGAGTTCGCACTGCTTTGCTTTGCCTTGCTCTGCGTTGCCTTTCCTGGCCATGCTTTTTCAGGCCATGCTTTCCTTTGTTTTGCTTTGCTTTGTATTCCTGGCACTGCTTTGCTTTTCCTTCTCTACGTTGCTTTCTTTTCCTAACCCTGCTGTGCTTTGCCTTGCCTCCTCAAACTGCTTTCTTTCTTTTGCTCTACATTTCCTGGCACTGCTTTGCTTTTCCTTGTGCTACTTTCCTTTCCTTTGCTCTGCCTTGCACCGCTTTGCCTTTCCTGGACACGCTTTACTTTGCTTTTCCTGGCCCTGCTTTGCTTGTTGTCTTTTTTGCCTTTTTTTTTTTTTTTTTTTTTTTTTTTTACTTTAGATACATATTCATTGCATTGCTTTGTTTTATTTTTGGACCTTTTGGCTTTGGTTTTCCTCGCTGCGCTTTGCTTTTCCTGGCCATGCTTTTTCAGGCCACGCTTTCCTTTGTCTTGCTCTGCTTTTATTCCTGGCACCTCTTGGTTTTACTTTCTCTGCTCTGCTCTGCTTTTCCTACGCCTGCAGTGCTTTGCCTTGCCTCAAACTGCTTTCCTTACTTCGCTCTACGTTTCCTGGCAATGCTGGGACTTTCCTTGTACGAGTTTGCACTGCTTCGCTTTGCCTTGCTCTGCTTTGCCTTTCCTGGCCACGCTTTTTCAGGCCACGCTTTCCTTTGTCTTGCTCTGCTTTGTATTCCTGGCACCTCTTGGTTTTACTTTCTCTGCTCTGCTTTGCTTTTCCTACACCTGCTGTGCTTTGCCTCGCCTCCAACTGCTTTCTTTACTTTGCTCTACGTTTCCTGGCACTGCTGGGACTTTCCTTGTACAAGCTTGCACTGCTTCGCTTTGCCTTGCTCTGCGTTGCCTTTCCTGACCATGCTTTTTCAGGCCATGCTTTCCCTTGTCTTGCTTCGCTTTGTTTTCCTGCCACGGCTTTGCTTTACCTTCTCTGCTCTGCTTTGCTTTTCCTACCCCTGCTTTGCTTTGCCTCGCCTCAAACTGCTCTCTTTACTCTGCTCTACGTTTCCTGGCACTGCTGGGACTTTCCTTGTACGAGTTTGCACTGCTTTGCTTTGCCTTGCTCGGCTTTCCTCTTCATTTCTCTGCTCTCCTGTGCTGCGCTAGGCTTCCTTTGCAGACCGTCCCGACGATTTTGCCGATGAGGCTATCGTTATATTTCGGAACGCATAAACCCTCAGACACACAGCTGGGCCTCCCCGCAGCCCGGACACTGTCCCCTCGCAACTCGAGGGTGGGGGCAGCAGGCCCGGCCACCCGACATGGTCAGTTCTGTGGCCCCAGCCGTGTGGCCTGCCGCTAGGCGGGCCCCACTGCTATTCGTCTGGGGACGGCGTTGGGTGAGGTTTTCAACGACGGTAAGTAACTACATGATTCCCACAACTACATTGGATGGAAGGCAACAATAAATAAATAAATAAATAAATAAATAAATAAAGATAAAACCAGGTAAAGCAAGACATGGTTCTTGCCCACTGTCACGGCGGACTAAGAGGTGTCAGGGAGGCCGGGGAGCGGGCGAGCAGGGTACAGCCACCGTCCGAGTCTGGCCGCCAGCTCTACCCGGCATGAGGGCCCTGCGGTCTTTGCCCCGCAGACACTGGGAACCGGCAGGAGGGCTGGCCGCCAGCTCCTTACATGTGCTTCGCTTCTCTTTCTTTTTCCTTGCTCTGCTTTGCTTTGCTCTGCTCTGCTCTTCCGGGCACACTTTTGCTTTTCCTTCTCTACTTTCCTCCGCTGTTCCTGCCCCTGCTTTGCTTTGCTTTGCCTCAGATTGCTTTGCTTTGCTTTGTTTGCTTTGTCTTTCCTGGCAATGTTATGCTTTTCCTCGTGCTACTTCGCTTTGCTTTGCTTTGCTTTGCCTTGCTCTAGTTTGCCTCCACGGGCCATGTTTTCTTTTGCTTTTTCAGGCCACGCTTTCCTTTGTTTTGCTTTGCTTTGTATTCCTGCCACGGCTTTGCTTTACCTTCTCTGCTCTGCTTTGCTTTTCCTACCCCTGCTGTGCTTTGCCTTGCCTCAAACTGCTTTCGTTAGTTTGCTCTACCTTTCCTGGCACTGCTGGGACTTTCCTTGTACGAGTTTGCACTGCTTTGCTTTGCCTTGCTCTGCTTTGCCTTTCCTGGCCATGCTTTTTCAGGCCACGCTTTCCTTTGTTTTCCTTTGCTTCGTATTCCTGGCACCTCTTGGTTTTACCTTCTCTTCTCTGCTTTGCTTTTCCTACCCCTGCTGTGCTTTGCCTCGCCTCAAACTGCTTTCTTTACTTTGCTCTACCTTTCCTGGCACTGCTGGGACTTTCCTTGTACGAGTTTGCACTGCTTTGCTTTGCCTTGCTCTGCGTTGCCTTTCCTGGCCATGCTTTTTCAGGCCATGCTTTCCTTTGTTTTCCTTTGCTTCGTATTCCTGGCGCCTCTTGGTCTTACCTTCTCTGCTCTGCTTTGCTTTTCCTACCCCTGCTGTGCTTTGCCTCGCCTCAAACTGCTTTCTTTACTTTGCTCTACCTTTCCTGGCACTGCTGGGACTTTCCTTGTACGAGTTTGCACTGCTTTGCTTTGCCTTGCTCTGCTTTGCCTCCACTGGCCGTGTTTTCTTTTGCTTTTTCAGGCCACGCTTTCCTTTGTCTTGCTTCGCTTCGCTTTGTATTCCTGGCACCTCTAGGTTTTACTTTCTCTGCTCTGCTTTGCCTTGCCTCCAACTGCTTTCGTTACTTTGCTCTACCTTTCCTGGCCCTGCTGGGACTTTCCTTGTACGAGTTTGCACTGCTTTGCTTTGCCTTGCTCTGCTTTGCCTTTCCTGTCCGTGCTTTTTCAGGCCACGCTTTCCTTTGTTTTGCTTTGCTTTTTATTCCAGGCACCTCTTGGTTTTACTTTCTCTGCTCTGCTCTGTTTTTCCTACCCCTGCTGTGCTTTGCCTTGCCTCCTCAAACTGCTTTCTTTCTTTTGCTCTACATTTCCTGGCCCTGCTTTGCTTTTCCTTGTGCTACTTTCCTTTGCTTTGCTCTGCCTTGCACCGCTTTGCCTTTCCTGGACACGCTTTTCTTTGCTTTTCCTGGCCCTGCTTTGCTTGGTCTTTTTTTTGCGTTTTTTTGTTTTGTTTGTTTGTTTGTTTGTTTGTTTTATTTTAGTATAGATACATTTTCATTGCATTGCTTTGTTTTATTTTTGGACCTTTTTGCTTTGGTTTTCCTGGCCACGCTTTGCTTTTCCTGGCCATGCTTTTTCAGGCCATGCTTTCCTTTGTTTTGCTTTGCTTCGTATTCCTGCCACGACTTTGCTTTACCTTCTCTGCTCTGCTTTGCTTTTCCTACCCCTGTTGTGCTTTGTCTCGCCTCAAACTGCTTTCTTTACTTTGCTCTACGTTTCCTGGCACTGCTGGGACTTTCCTTGTACGAGTTTGCATTGCTTTGCTTTGCCTTGCTCTGCGTTGCCTTTCCTGGCCATGCTTTTTCGGGCCACGCTTTCCTTTGTTTTGCTTTGCTTCGTATTCCTGGCACCTCTTGGTTTTACTTTCTCTGCTCTGCTCTGCTTGTCCTACCCCTGCTGTGCTTTGCCTTGCCTCAAACTGCTTTCGTTACTTTGCTCTACGGTTCCTGGCACTGCTGGGACTTTCCTTGTACAAGTTTGCACTGCTTTGCTTTGCCTTGCTCGGCTTTCCTCTTCATTGCTCTGCTCTCCTGTGCTGCGCTAGGCTTCCTTTGCAGACTGTCCCGACGATTTTGCCAATGAGGCGATCGGGTATATTTAGGAACGCATAAACCCTCAGACACACAGCTGGGCCTCCCCGCAGCCCGGACACTGTCCCCTCGCAACTCGAGGGTGGGGGCAGCAGGCCCGGCCACCCGACATGGTCAGTTCTGTGGCCCCAGCCGTGTGGCCCGCCGCTAGGCGGTCCCCACTGCTCCCCGTCTGGGGACGGTGTTGGGTGAGGTTTTGAACGACGATCAGTAAATACATGATTCCCACAACTACATTGGATGGAAGGCAACAATCAATAAATAAATAAATAAATGCAGGGGGGGAAAAAAAAAAAAAAAAAAATCAGGTAAAGCAAGACATGGTTCTTGCCCGCTGTCACGGCGGACTATGAGGTGTCAGGGAGGCCGGGGAGCGGGCGAGCAGGGTACAGCCACCGTCCGAGTCTGGCCGCCAGCTCTACCCGGCATGAGGGCCCTGCGGTCTTTGCCCCGCAGACACTGGGAACCGGCAGGAGGGCTGGCCGCCAGCTCCTTACATTTGCTTCGCTTCTCTTTCTTTTTCCTTGCTCTGCTTTGCTTTGCTCTGCTCTTCCGGGCACACTTTTGCTTTTCCTTCTCTCCTTTCCTCTGCTGTTCCTGCCCCTGCTTTGCTTTGCTTTGCCTCAGATTGCTTTGCTTTGGTTCGTTTGCTTTGTCTTTCCTGGCAATGCTTTGCTTTTCCTCGTGCTACTTTGCTTCGCTTTCCTTTGCCTTGCTCTGCTTTTCTGGCCGTGCTTTGTTTGGTTTTGCTTTACTTTGCCTTCCCTCTTTGACACTGTTTTAGTTTTCCTCGTGCTGCCTTGCTTTCCCTTTCTCTGCTTTGCCTTCCCTGCGCATGCTTTCTTTTGCTTTTTCAGGCCACGCTTTCCTTTGTTTAGCTTTGCTTTGTATTCCTGGCACTGCTTCTCTTTTCCTTCTCTACGTTGCTTTGTTTTCCTACCCCCGCTGTGCTTCGCCTTGCCTCAATTTCTTTCTTTCCTTTGCTCTACCTTTCCTGGCCCTGCTTTGTTTTTGCTTGTGCTACTTTGCTCTGCTTTGCTTTGCCTTACTGTCATTTGCCTTTCCTGGCCATGCTTTGCTTTGCTTTTCTTACCCCTGCTTTTCTTTCCTTTTCTGGCCCTGCTTTCTTTTACTTTGCTTCACTTTGCCTTGAATTCCAGACAGTGCTTTGCTTTGTCTTGTGCTGCTTTGCTTTGTTTTGCATTGCTGTGCTTTGCATTCCCTGGCCCTCATTTTTGTTTTTCTTCCCCCTCCCCCCCCCCCCAACCCCCCCCCCACCGCCCCCCCCCCCCCGCCATGCTTTCCTTTGTTTTGCTTTGCTTTGTGTTCCTGGCTCTGCTATGCATTTCTTTGTGCTGTTTTGCTCTGCTTTGCTTTGCCTTGCTCTGCTTTGCCTTTCCTGGCCATGCTTTGCTTTGCTTTTTCTGGCCCTACTTTGCTTTGGTTGTTTTGTTTGTTCGGTTGTTTTTTTTTTACCCTTTTTCCTTTGTTTTTTTCTGGCCGTGCTTTGCTTTTCCTTATGCCACTTTCTTTTCCCTAGCGGGGCTTTGCTTTGCCTTGCTCTGCTTTCCTCCGCATTGCTCTGCTCTGCTCTGCTTTGCTGCTCTAGGCTTCTTTTGCAGACCGTCCCACCGATTTTGCCGACGAGTCGATCGGTGTATTTAGAAACACGTAAACCCTCAGACGCACACCTTGACCTCCCCCCACCTTGGCGACTGTCCCCTCGGAACTGGCGGACGAGGGGACAGGGATCTGGCCACCGGGCCGGGTCTATTCTGTGGCCCCCGCTGTCCGGCAAGCCGCCAGGTGGGCCCCGTTGCTATTCGTCTCGGGAGGGTGGGGGTTGCGAACGACGCTAAGTAACTACGTGATTCCTAAAAGTAAAGGGGGAAACAGACAACGATTATTATTATTATTACTACTACTGTTTTTATTATGTTTTCGTTATATATATATTTACTCTAATTTAGTACTTTCTTTTGTAATAACTCTTAAGTAGTATATATAATATTATATATCTATGGATCGTTTATGTAACGATAAAAAGCTAAAGCAAACCGGCCGGGCAGCCAGCCACACCGAGTCGCACAGGTGGCGAGCTGCTCGTGACCGAGCGGGAGCCTCTTATGTCAGAGCGGCCGGCGGCCGGAAGCAACCGGGGGCCGCTGCCACACCCTCGCCTTCTTGAACGCCCGCCTCCCCGTAACCCGGCAACGGGCCCCTCCCTATTCGTCTGGGGCGGGTGGGGGGTGCGATTTCGAAGGACACTAAGGAACTACACGTTTCGTATTCACAGCACTGTTTTTCTTTGCTTTGCTTTTCCTGGCCCTGCTTTGCTTTGCTTTGCATTCGTGGCACCGCTTTGTTTTTCCCGGCCCTGTTTTGCTTTGTTTTTACTGACCCCGATTCGTTTTGCTTTTCCTGGCCCTGCTTGACTTTTCTTTGCCCGATAAGGCTTTCTTTTTCCTCGCAGGGTTTGCTTTGCTTTGCCTTGCTCTGCTTTGCCTTCCCTGGCCCTGCTACGTTTTGCTTCTTCCGGCCACGCTTTCCTTTGCTTAGCTTTGCTTCGTATTCCTGGCGCAGCTTTGCTTTTTCTTCTCTGCTTTGCTTTGCTTCTCCTACCCCTGCTGTGCTTCGCCTCGCCTCAAAGTCCTTTGCTTTGCCTTTCCTGGCCCTGCTTTGCTTTTCCTTGTGCTACTTTGCTCTGCTCTGCTTTGCCTTACTGTCATTTGCCTTTCCTGGCCATGCTTTGCTTTGCTTTTCTTACCCCTGCTTTTCTTTCCTTTTCTGGCCCTGCTTTCTTTTACTTTGCTTCACTTTGCCTTGAATTCCTGACAGTGCTTTGCTTTGTCTTGTGCTGCTTTGCTTTGTTTTGCATTGCTGTGCTTTGCATTCCCTGGCCCTCGTTTTTTTTTTTTTTCTTTCTTCGCTCCCCCCCCCCACCTCCCCCCGTCCCCCCCCCCCCCCCTCCCCCCCCCCCCGACCATGCCTTCCTTTGTTTTGCTTTGCTTTGTGTTCCTGGCTCTGCTATGCATTTCTTTGTGCTGCTTTGCTCTGCTTTGCTTTGCCTTGCTCTGCATTCCCTGGCCCTCATTTTTTTTTTTTTTCTCCCCCCCCACCCCGGCCATGCCTTCCTTTGTTTGCTTTGCTTTGTGTTCCTGGCTCTGCTATGTATTTCTTTGTGCTGCTTTGCTCTGCTTTGCCTTTCCTGGCCATGCTTTGCTTTGCTTTTTCTGGCCCTACTTTGTTTTGTTTTTTGTTTTTTTTTTTGTTTGTTTGTTTGTTTGTTTTTTACCCTTTTTCCTTTGTTTTTTCTGGCCGTGCTTTGCTTTTCCTTATGCCACTTTCTTTTCCCTAGCGGGGCTTTGCTTTGCCTTGCTCTGCTTTCCTCCGCATTGCTCTGCTCTGCTCTGCTTTGCTGCTCTAGGCTCCTTTTGCAGACCGTCCCACCGATTTTGCCGACGAGTCGATCGGTGTATTTAGAAACACGTAAACCCTCAGACGCACACCTTGACCTCCCCCCACCTCGGCGACTGTCCCCTCGGAACTGGCGGACGAGGGGACAGGGATCTGGCCACCGGGCCGGGTCTATTCTGTGGCCCCCGCTGTCCGGCGAGCCGCCAGGTGGGCCCCGTTGCTATTCGTCTGGGGAGGGTGGGGGTTGCGAACGACGCTAAGTAACTACGTGATTCCTAAAAGTAAAGGGGGAAACAGACAACGATTATTATTATTATTACTACTACTGTTTTTATTATGTTTTCGTTATATATATATTTACTCTTATTTAGTACTTTCTTTTGTAATAACTCTTAAGTAGTATATATAATATTATATATCTATGGATCGTTTATGTAACGATAAAAAGCTAAAGCAAACCGGCCGGGCAGCCAGCCACACCGAGTCGCACAGGTGGCGAGCTGCTCGTGACCGAGCGGGAGCCTCTTATGTCAGAGCGGCCGGCGGCCGGAAGCAACCGGGGGCCGCTGCCACACCCTCGCCTTCTTGAACGCCCGCCTCCCCGTAACCCGGCAACGGGCCCCTCCCTATTCGTCTGGGGCGGGTGGGGGGTGCGATTTCGAAGGACACTAAGGAACTACACGTTTCGTATTCACAGCACTGTTTTTCTTTGCTTTGCTTTTCCTGGCCCTGCTTTGCTTTGCTTTGCATTCGTGGCACCGCTTTGTTTTTCCCGGCCCTGTTTTGCTTTGTTTTTACTGACCCCGATTCCTTTTGCTTTTCCTGGCCCTGCTTGACTTTTCTTTGCCCGATAAGGCTTTCTTTTTCCTCGCAGGGTTTGCTTTGCTTTGCCTTGCTCTGCTTTGCCTTCCCTGGCCCTGCTACGTTTTGCTTCTTCCGGCCACGCTTTCCTTTGCTTAGCTTTGCTTCGTATTCCTAGCGCCGCTTTGCTTTTTCTTCTCTGCTTTGCTTTGCTTCTCCTACCCCTGCTGTGCTTCGCCTCGCCTCAAAGTCCTTTGCTTTGCCTTTCCTGGCCCTGCTTTGCTTTTCCTCGTGCTACTTTGCTTTGCCTTGGTCTGCTTTGCTTTTCCTCGTGCTACTTTGCTTTGCCTTGGTCTGCTTTGCTTTTCCTTGCCGTGCTTTGTTTTGTTTTGCTCTGCTTTATATTCACCGCATCGCCTTGCTTTCCTTGGCCCTGCATTTTTTTTTTTTTTTTTCTCTGTCCCTCTTTGTTTAGCTTTCCCTGGACCTGCTTTGCTTTGCTTTGCGTTCGGGGCACCTCTTTGCTTTTCCTGGACCTCCTTTGCTTGGGTTTTTCTCGCCCTTCTTTGTTTTGCTTTTCCCGGCCCTGCCTTGCTTTGTTTGGCTTTATTTCGTATTCATGACGCCGCTTTTCTTTTCCTGGACCTCCTTTGCTTGGGTTTTTCTCGCCCTTCTTTGTTTTGATTTCCTGGCCCTGCTTTGCTTTGTTTTTACTGACCCCGATTCCTTTTGCTTTTCCTGGCCCTGCTTGACTTTTCTTTGCCCGATAAGGCTTTCTTTTTCCTCGCAGGGTTTGCTTTGCTTTGCCTTGCTCTGCTTTGCCTTCCCTGGCCCTGCTACGTTTTGCTTCTTCCGGCCACGCTTTCCTTTGCTTAGCTTTGCTTCGTATTCCTGGCGCTGCTTTGCTTTTTCTTCTCTGCTTTGCTTTGCTTCTCCTACCCCTGCTGTGCTTCGCCTCGCCTCAAAGTCCTTTGCTTTGCCTTTCCTGGCCCTGCTTTGCTTTTCCTTGTGCTACTTTGCTCTGCTTTGCTTTGCCTTACTGTCATTTGCCTTTCCTGGCCATGCTTTGCTTTGCTTTTCTTACCCCTGCTTTTCTTTCCTTTTCTGGCCCTGCTTTGTTTTACTTTGCTTCACTTTGCCTTGAATTCCAGACAGTGCTTTGCTTTGTCTTGTGCTGCTTTGCTTTGTTTCGCATTGCTGTGCTTTGCATTCCCTGGCCCTGTTTTTTTTTTTCCTTTCTTCGCCCCCCCCCCCCCCCCCCCCCCCCCCCCCCCGGCCATGCCTTCCTTTGTTTTGCTTTGCTTTGTGTTCCTGGCTCTGCTATGCATTTCTTTGTGCTGCTTTGCTCTGCTTTGCTTTGCCTTGCTCTGCATTCCCTGGCCCTCATTTTTTTTTTTTCTCCCCCCCCCACCCCGGCCATGCCTTCCTTTGTTTTCCTTTGCTTTGTGTTCCTGGCTCTGCTATGTATTTCTTTGTGCTGCTTTGCTCTGCTTTGCCTTTCCTGGCCATGCTTTGCTTTGCTTTTTCTGGCCCTACTTTGCTTTGGTTTTTTTTGTTTGTTTGTTTGTTTTTTGTTTTTTTTTTTTTGTGTTTTTTTTTTTTTTTACCCTTTTTCCTTTGTTTTTTTCTGGCCGTGCTTTGCTTTTCCTTATGCCACTTTCTTATCCCTAGCGGGGCTTTGCTTTGCCTTGCTCTGCTTTCCTCCGCATTGCTCTGCTCTGCTCTGCTTTGCTGCTCTAGGCTCCTTTTGCAGACCGTCCCACCGATTTTGCCGACGAGTCGATCGGTGTATTTAGAAACACGTAAACCCTCAGACGCACACCTTGACCTCCCCCCACCTCGGCGACTGTCCCCTCGGAACTGGCGGACGAGGGGACAGGGATCTGGCCACCGGGCCGGGTCTATTCTGTGGCCCCCGCTGTCCGGCGAGCCGCCAGGTGGGCCCCGTTGCTATTCGTCTGGGGAGGGTGGGGGTTGCGAACGACGCTAAGTAACTACTCGATTCGTAAAAGTAAAGGGGGAAACTGACAACGATGATTATTATTATTGCTACTACTCTTTTTATTATGTTTTCGTTATATATATATTTACTCTTATTTAGTACTTTCTTTTGTAATAACTTTTAAGTAGTATATGTAATATTAAATATCTATCGATCGTTTATGTAACGATAAAAAGCTAAAGCAAACCGGCCGGGCAGCCAGCCACACCGAGTCGCACAGGTGGCGAGCTGCTCGTGACCGAGCGGGAGCCTCTTATGTCAGAGCGGCCGGCGGCCGGAAGCAACCGGGGGCCGCTGCCACACCCTCGCCTTCTTGAACGCCCGCCTCCCCGTTACCCGGCAACGGGCCCCTCCCTATTCGTCTGGGGCGGGTGGGGGCTGCGATTTCGAACGACACTAAGGAACTACACGTTTCGTATTCACAGCGCTGTTTTTCTTTGCTTTGCTTTTCCTGGCCCTGCTTTGCTTTGCTTTGCATTCGTGGCACCGCTTTGTTTTTCCCGGCCCTGTTTTGCTTTGTTTTTACTGACCCCGATTCGTTTTGCTTTTCCTGGCCCTGCTTGACTTTTCTTTGCCCGATAAGGCTTTCTTTTTCCTCGCAGGGTTTGCTTTGCTTTGCCTTGCTCTGCTTTGCCTTCCCTGGCCCTGCTACGTTTTGCTTCTTCCGGCCACGCTTTCCTTTGCTTAGCTTTGCTTCGTATTCCTGGCGCAGCTTTGCTTTTTCTTCTCTGCTTTGCTTTGCTTCTCCTACCCCTGCTGTGCTTCGCCTCGCCTCAAAGTCCTTTGCTTTGCCTTTCCTGGCCCTGCTTTGCTTTTCCTTGTGCTACTTTGCTCTGCTTTGCTTTGCCTTACTGTCATTTGCCTTTCCTGGCCATGCTTTGCTTTGCTTTTCTTACCCCTGCTTTTCTTTCCTTTTCTGGCCCTGCTTTGTTTTACTTTGCTTCACTTTGCCTTGAATTCCAGACAGTGCTTTGCTTTGTCTTGTGCTGCTTTGCTTTGTTTCGCATTGCTGTGCTTTGCATTCCCTGGCCCTCTTTTTTTTTTTTCTTTCTTCGCCCCCCCCCCCCTTCTCCCCCCGCCCCCCCCCCCCCCCCCCCGGCCATGCCTTCCTTTGTTTTGCTTTGCTTTGTGTTCCTGGCTCTGCTATGCATTTCTTTGTGCTGCTTTGCTCTGCTTTGCTTTGCTTTGCTCTGCATTCCCTGGCCCTCATTTTTTTTTTTTTTTCTCCCCCCCCCACCCCGGCCATGCCTTCCTTTGTTTGCTTTGCTTTGTGTTCCTGGCTCTGCTATGTATTTCTTTGTGCTGCTTTGCTCTGCTTTGCCTTTCCTGGCCATGCTTTGCTTTGCTTTTTCTGGCCCTACTTTGCTTTGTTTTTTTTGTTTGTTTGTTTGTTTTTTGCTTTTTGGTTTTTTTTTTTTACCCTTTTTCCTTTGTTTTTTCTGGCCGTGCTTTGCTTTTCCTTATGCCACTTTCTTTTCCCTAGCGGGGCTTTGCTTTGCCTTGCTCTGCTTTCCTCCGCATTGCTCTGCTCTGCTCTGCTTTGCTGCTCTAGGCTTCTTTTGCAGACCGTCCCACCGATTTTGCCGACGAGTCGATCGGTGTATTTAGAAACACGTAAACCCTCAGACGCACACCTTGACCTCCCCCCACCTCGGCGACTGTCCCCTCGGAACTGGCGGACGAGGGGACAGGGATCTGGCCACCGGGCCGGGTCTATTCTGTGGCCCCCGCTGTCCGGCGAGCCGCCAGGTGGGCCCCGTTGCTATTCGTCTGGGGAGGGTGGGGGTTGCGAACGACGCTAAGTAACTACTCGATTCGTAAAAGTAAAGGGGGAAACTGACAACGATTATTATTACTACTACTCTTTTTATTATGTTTTCGTTATATATATATTTACTCTTATTTAGTACTTTCTTTTGTAATAACTTTTAAGTAGTATACGTAATATTAAATATCTATCGATCGTTTATATAACGATAAAAAGCTAAAGCAAACCGGCCGGGCAGCCAGCCACAGCGAGTCGCACAGGTGGCGAGCTGCTCGTGACCGAGCGGGAGCCTCTTATGTCAGAGCGGCCGGCGGCCGGAAGCAACCGGGGGCCGCTGCCACACCCTCGCCTTCTTGAACGCCCGCCTCCCCGTTACCCGGCAACGGGCCCCTCCCTATTCGTCTGGGGCGGGTGGGGGGTGCGATTTCGGACGACACTAAGGAACTACACGTTTCGTATTCACAGCACTGTTTTTCTTTGCTTTGCTTTTCCTGGCCCTGCTTTGCTTTGCTTTGCATTCGTGGCACCGCTTTGTTTTTCCCGGCCCTGTTTTGCTTTGTTTTTACTGACCCCGATTCCTTTTGCTTTTCCTGGCCCTGCCTGACTTTTCTTTGCCCGATAAGGCTTTCTTTTTCCTCGCAGGGTTTGCTTTGCTTTGCCTTGCTCTGCTTTGCCTTCCCTGGCCCTGCTACGTTTTGCTTCTTCCGGCCACGCTTTCCTTTGCTTAGCTTTGCTTCGTATTCCTGGCGCCGCTTTGCTTTTTCTTCTCTGCTTTGCTTTGCTTCTCCTACCCCTGCTGTGCTTCGCCTCGCCTCAAAGTCCTTTGCTTTGCCTTTCCTGGCCCTGCTTTGCTTTTCCTCACGCTACTTTGCTTTGCCTTGGTCTGCTTTGCTTTTCCTTGCCGTGCTTTGTTTTGTTTTGCTCTGCTTTGTATTCACCGCATCGCCTTGCTTTCCTTGGTCCTGCATTTTTTTTTTTTTTTTTTCTCTGTCCCTCTTTGTTTAGCTTTCCCTGGACCTGCTTTGCTTTGCTTTGCGTTCGCGGCACCTCTTTGCTTTTCGCGGACCTCCTTTGCTTGGGTTTTTCTCGCCCTTCTTTGTTTTGCTTTTCCCGGCCCTGCCTTGCTTTGTTTGGCTTTATTTCGTATTCATGACGCCTCTTTTCTTTTCCTGGACCTCCTTTGCTTGGGTTTTTCTCGCCCTTCTTTGTTTTGCTTTTCCTGGCCCTGCTTTGCTCTGTTTGGCTTTACTTTGTGTTCAGGACGCCGCTTTTCTTTTCCTGGACCTCCTTTGCTTTGGTTTCTCTCGCCCCCTGCTTCGTTTTGCTTTTCCTGGCCCTCCTTGACTTTGCTTTTCTTCGTTCCGCTTTCTTTCCCCTAGCGGGGCTTTGCTCTGTCTCGCTCCGCTTTCCTCTGCAACGCTCTGCTCTGCTTTGCTGCGCTAGGCTTCCTTTGCGGACCGTCCCGCCGATTTTGCCGACGAGTCGATCGGTGTGTATTTACGAACGCATAAACCCTCGGACGACGCGCACCTTGGCCTCCCCGTAGCCCGGTGACTGTCCCCTCGGAACCGGAGGGTGGGGGCAGGAGGGCTGGCCACCCGGCACCGTCTGTTCCGCATTCCCCGCCGCTCTCTGGCGAGCGCGAGCCTCCAGGTGGGTCCCGCTGCTGCTATTCGGCTGGGAACGGTGTCGGGTGAGGTTTTCGAGGACGCTAAGCGACATCACGCGATTCCCCAAAGGACAAAAACTACCGCTTTGCTTTTCCCCTGTGCTGCTTTGCTTTGTTTTGCCTTGCTCTGCTTTGTCTTCCCTGGCCCTGTTTTGCTTTGCTTCTCCTGGCCCTTCTTTGCTTTGCTTCCCTTTGTCGCGCTTTGCTTCGCTTCGCTTCGCTTTGCTTTGTCTTCCCTGGCCCTGTTTTGCTTTGCTTCTCCTGGCCCTTCTTTGCTTTGCTTCCCTTTGTCGCGCTTTGCTTCGCTTCGCTTCGCTTTGCTTTCCTTTTCCTCGCTTTGCT
>NW_028153924.1:285000-310000 GCF_964211835.1 Anser anser
TCAGGGTAGACGTGGCCGCCGTTCCCACAGCCCGACCGTCAGCGACCTCCTCCAGGCGGGCAGACGGGGCGCCCTCGGTAGGACACGGGTAGACCAGGCGGCCACAGGGGGACACGGTACACCTCCCGACCGCGGGAGGACACGGGGAGACCCGCCGGCCGGGACCGAACGCCGTCGGTCTGCCTTCCTTCGCTTTTCGCACGGGCCGTTCCGGCCCTTTTCGGAACTTTTCGGGCCTTTTCGGACCTTTCCGGCGCTTTTCGATGCTTTTCGCGTGGACGGACCCACTCGGGAACCGCGCGACCGACCGACAGACGGATGCCTTCGGACGCGCGCGCGCGCGCGCGCGCCCGTCGGTGCCGGGCAGACCCCGACGCCGTTCTCGCGGCCGGCCCCGCTGCAGCGACCCCTACAGGTCGCCACGGGCTACGCAAACATGGCGACCGCGGCCGGGTAGACCTGGCGGCCGCGAGAGGACACGGGTACGTCAGGCGGCCGCGAGGGGGCGCGGGGGGGCCCGGTAGACCTGGCGGCCGCAGGAGAACACGGGGAGACTAGGCGGCCACAGGAGGACGCGGCACACCCGGCGACCGCAGGAGGACACCGGCAGACCCGCCGGCCGGGACCGAACGCCGTCGGTCGGTCTGCCTTCCTTCGCTTTTCGTACGGGCCGTTCCGGCCCTTTTCGGCCCTTTTCGGCCCTTTTCGGCCCTTTCCGGCGCTATTCGGTGCTTTTCGCGTGGACGGACCCACTCGGGAACCGCGCGACCGACCGACAGACGGATGCCTTTGGACGTGCGCGCGCGCGTCCGCCGGTGCCGGGCAGACCCCGACGCCGTTCTCGCGGCCGGCCCCGCTGCAGCGACCCCTACAGGTCGCCACGGGCTATGCAAACACGGCGACCGCATAGACCCGGCGGCCGCAGGAGGACACGGGGAGACTAGGCGGCCACAGGAGGACGCGGTACACGCGGCAACCGCAGGAGGACACCGGCAGACCCGCCGGCCGGGACCGAACGCCGTCGGTCGGTCTGCCTTCCTTCGCTTTTCGTACGGGCCGTTCCGGCCCTTTTCGGACCTTTTCGGGCCTTTTCGCACCTTTCCGGCACTTTTCGGTGCTTTTCGCCTGGGCGGACCCACTCGGGAATCGCTTGACCGACCGACCGACCGACGGACGCCTTTGGACATGCGCGCGCATGCGTCCTTCGGCTTCCGGGTAGACCCGGACGCCGTTCTCGGCCAGGCGTTTGCCTCTGACGTCAGAGCGACGGGCGGCCCGAGGCAACCGGGGGCCGCGGCCGCGAGCTCGCCTTCTCGAACAGCCGCCTCCCCGTAGCCCGGCTACCGGCCCCTATTCGCCTGGGGCGGGTTGGGCTGGGGGGGAGCGACTTTGCACCACGCTAAGCAACTACACGTTTCGTTTTCACAGCACTGTTTTGCTTCGATATGCTTCTCCTGCCACTGCTACGCGTTGCTTTTCCTGACCCTGCTTGACTATGCTTTTCCTGATAAGGCTTTCTTTTCCTTCCGAGGCTTTCCTTCGTCTCGCATTTCTTCCCTTTGCACTGCCGACCGTACCCGGCATGAGGGCCCTGCGGTCTTTGCCCCGCAGACGCCAGGAACCGGCAGGAGGGCTGGCCGCCAGCTCCTTGCATTTGCTTCGCTTCTCTTTGTTTCTCCTTGCTTTGCTTTGCTTTGCTCTGCTCTTCCGGGCACAGTTTTGCTTTTCCTTCTCTGCGTTCCTCTGCTGTTCTCGCCCCTGCTTTGCTTTCCTTTGCCTCAGATTGCTTTGCCTCAGATTGCTTTGCTTTTTTGTTGTTGTTGTTGTTGTTTCTTTTTTTCTTCTTCTTCTTTTTTTTTTTTTTTGTTAATATAGATACATATTCATTTTATTGCTTTGTTTTATTTTTGGACCTTTTGGCTTTGGTTTTCCTGGCCGCGCTTTGCTTTGCCTGGCCCTGCTTGTCATTTCTTTTCATTATGCCGCATTCTTTTCCCTAGCAGGGCTTTGCTTTGCCTTGCTCGGCTTTCCTCTTCATTTCTCTGCTCTCCTGTGCTGCGCTAGGCTTCCTTTGCAGACCGTCCCGACGATTTTGCCGATGAGGCGATCGGTATATTTCGGAACGCATAAACCCTCAGACACACAGCTGGGCCTCCCCGCAGCCCGGACACTGTCCCCTCGCAACTCGAGGGTGGGGGCAGCAGGCCCGGCCACCCGACATGGTCAGTTCTGTGGCCCCAGCTGTGTGGCCTGCCGCTAGGCGGTCCCCACTGCTGCCCGTCTGGGGACGGTGTTGGGTGAGGTTTTCAACGACGATCAGTAACTACATGATTCCCACAACTACATTGGATGGAAGGCAACAATCAATAAATAAATAAATAAATAAAGATAAAACCAGGTAAAGCAAGACATGGTTCTTGCCCACTGTCACGGCGGACTATGAGGTGTCAGGGAGGCCGGGGAGCGGGCGAGCAGGGTACAGCCACCGTCCGAGTCTGGCCGCCAGCTCTACGCGGCATGAGGGCCCTGCGGTCTTTGCCCCGCAGACACTGGGAACCGGCAGGAGGGCTGGCCGCCAGCTCCTTACATTTGCTTCGCTTCTCTTTCTTTTTCCTTGCTCTGCTTTGCTTTGCTCTGCTCTTCCGGGCACACTTTTGGTTTTCCTTCTCTCCTTTCCTCTGCTGTTCTTGCCCCTGCTTTGCTTTGCTTTGCCTCAGATTGCTTTGCTTTGCTTTGTTTGCTCTGTCTTTCCTGGCACTGCTTTGCTTTTCCTTGTGCTACTTCACTTTGCTTTGCTCTGCCTTGCACTGCTTTGCCTTTCCTGGACACGCTTTACTTTGCTTTTCCTGGCCCTGCTTTGCTTGTTGTCTTTTTTGCCTTTTTTTTTATTTTTTTTTTTTTTTTACTTTAGATACATATTCATTGCATTGCTTTGTTTTATTTTTGGACCTTTTTGCTTTGGTTTTCCTCGCCGCGCTTTGCTTTTCCTGGCCATGCTTTTTCAGGCCACGCTTTCCTTTCTCTTGCTCTGCTTTTATTCCTGGCACCTCTTGGTTTTACTTTCTCTGCTCTGCTCTGCTTTTCCTACGCCTGCAGTGCTTTGCCTTGCCTCAAACTGCTTTCCTTACTTCGCTCTACGTTTCCTGGCAATGCTGGGACTTTCCTTGTACCAGTTTGCACTGCTTCGCTTTGCCTTGCTCTGCTTTGCCTTTCCTGGCCACGCTTTTTCAGGCCACGCTTTCCTTTGTCTTGCTCTGCTTTGTATTCCTGGCACCTCTTGGTTTTACTTTCTCTGCTCTGCTTTGCTTTTCCTACCCCTGCTGTGCTTTGCCTTGCCTCAAACTGCTTTCGTTAGTTTGCTCTACCTTTCCTGGCACTGCTGGGACTTTCCTTGTACGAGTTTGCACTGCTTTGCTTTGCCTTGCTCTGCGTTGCCTTTCCTGACCATGCTTTTTCAGGCCATGCTTTCCCTTGTCTTGCTTCGCTTTGTTTTCCTGCCACGGCTTTGCTTTACCTTCTCTGCTCTGCTTTGCTTTTCCTACCCCTGCTGTGCTTAGCCTCGCCTCAAACTGCTTTCTTTACTCTGCTCTACGTTTCCTGGCACTGCTGGGACTTTCCTTGTACAAGTTTGCACTGCTTTGCTTTGCCTTGCTCGGCTTTCCTCTTCATCTCTCTGCTCTCCTGTGCTGCGCTAGGCTTCCTTTGCAGACCGTCCCGACGATTTTGCCGATGAGGCGATCGGTATATTTCGGAACGCATAAACCCTCAGACACACAGCTGGGCCTCCCCGCAGCCCGGACACTGTCCCCTCGCAACTCGAGGGTGGGGGCAGCAGGCCCGGCCACCCGACATGGTCAGTTCTGTGGCCCCAGCCGTGTGGCCTGCCGCTAGGCGGTCCCCACTGCTGCCCGTCTGGGGACGGTGTTGGGTGAGGTTTTCAACGACGATCAGTAACTACATGATTCCCACAACTACATTGGATGGAAGGCAACAATAAATAAATAAATAAATAAATAAAGATAAAACCAGGTAAAGCAAGACATGGTTCTTGCCCGCTGTCACGGCGGACTATGAGGTGTCAGGGAGGCCGGGGAGCGGGCGAGCAGGGTACAGACATGTTGTGGTTTAACCCGGCTGGCAGCTAAACACCACACAGCCGTTCGCTCACCCTCCCCCCTCCCTCTCTGGGATGGGGGAGAGAAACGGGAAAGTGAAGCCGGTGAGTTGAGATAAAGACAGTTTATTAAGACAGGAATATAATAATATAAGGAATATAAGGAATATAATAATAACAATAATAATAACAATAGTGATAATGATAATAGTATTAACAATAATAATGTGTAAGAAAACAAGTGATGCACAATGCAATTGCTCACCACCCGCTGACCGATGCCCAGCCTATTCCCGAGCAGCCGGCCCCCCCACCCCGGCCAGCCACCCCTATATATTGTTTAGCCATCCGAGTCTGGCCGCCAGCTCTACCCGGCATGAGGGCCCTGCGGTCTTTGCCCCGCAGACACTGGGAACCGGCAGGAGGGCTGGCCGCCAGCTCCTTACATGTGCTTCGCTTCTCTTTGTTTTTCCTTGCTCTGCTTTGCTTTGCTCTGCTCTGCTCTTCCGGGCACACTTTTGCTTTTCCTTCTCTACTTTGCTCTGCTTTTCTTGCCCCTGCTTTGCTTTGCTTTGCCTCAGATTGCTTTGCTTTGCTTTGTTTGCTCTGTCTTTCCTGGCAATGCTTTGCTTTTCCTCGTGCTACTTCGCTTCGCTTTCCTTTGCCTTGCTCTGCTTTACCTCCACTGGCCATGTTTTCTTTTGCTTTTTCAGGCCACGCTTTCCTTTGTCTTGCTTTGCTTTGTATTCCTGCCACGGCTTTGCTTTACCTTCTCTGCTCTGCTTTGCTTTTCCTACCCCTGCTGTGCTTTGCCTCGCCTCAAACTGCATTCTTTACTTTGCTCTACGTTTCCTGGCCCTGCTGGGACTTTCCTTGTACGAGTTTGCACTGCTTTGCTTTGCCTTGCTCTGCTTTGCCTTTCCTGGCCATGCTTTTTCAGGCCACGCTTTCCTTTGTCTTGCTTCGCTTCGTATTCCTGGCACCTCTTGGTTTTACTTTCTCTGCTCTGCTTTGCTTTTCCTACCCCTGCTCTGCTTTGCCTCGCCTCAAACTGCTTTCTTTACTTTGCTCTACGTTTCCTGGCACTGCTGGGACTTTCCTTGTACGAGTTCGCACTGCTTTGCTTTGCCTTGCTCTGCGTTGCCTTTCCTGGCCATGCTTTTTCAGGCCATGCTTTCCTTTGTTTTGCTTTGCTTTGTATTCCTGGCACTGCTTTGCTTTTCCTTCTCTACGTTGCTTTCTTTTCCTAACCCTGCTGTGCTTTGCCTTGCCTCCTCAAACTGCTTTCTTTCTTTTGCTCTACATTTCCTGGCACTGCTTTGCTTTTCCTTGTGCTACTTTCCTTTCCTTTGCTCTGCCTTGCACCGCTTTGCCTTTCCTGGACACGCTTTACTTTGCTTTTCCTGGCCCTGCTTTGCTTGTTGTCTTTTTTGCCTTTTTTTTTATTTATTTTTTTTTTTTTACTTTAGATACATATTCATTGCATTGCTTTGTTTTATTTTTGGACCTTTTGGCTTTGGTTTTCCTCGCCGCGCTTTGCTTTTCCTGGCCATGCTTTTTCAGGCCACGCTTTCCTTTGTTTTGCTCTGCTTTTATTCCTGGCACCTCTTGGTTTTACTTTCTCTGCTCTGCTCTGCTTTTCCTACGCCTGCAGTGCTTTGCCTTGCCTCAAACTGCTTTCCTTACTTCGCTCTAGGTTTCCTGGCAATGCTGGGACTTTCCTTGTACGAGTTTGCACTGCTTCGCTTTGCCTTGCTCTGCTTTGCCTTTCCTGGCCGTGCTTTTTCAGGCCATGCTTTCCTTTGTTTTGCTTTGCTTTTTATTCCAGGCACCTCTTGGTTTTACTTTCTCTGCTCTGCTCTGCTTTTCCTACCCCTGCTGTGCTTTGCCTCGCCTCAAACTGCTTTCTTTACTTTGCTCTACGTTTCCTGGCACTGCTGGGACTTTCCTTGTACAAGTTCGCACTGCTTTGCTTTGCCTTGCTCTGCGTTGCCTTTCCTGGCCATGCTTTTTCAGGCCATGCTTTCCTTTGTTTTGCTTTGCTTTGTATTCCTGGCACTGCTTTGCTTTTCCTTCTCTACGTTGCTTTCTTTTCCTAACCCTGCTGTGCTTTGCCTTGCCTCCTCAAACTGCTTTCTTTCTTTTGCTCTACATTTCCTGGCACTGCTTTGCTTTTCCTTGTGCTACTTTCCTTTCCTTTGCTCTGCCTTGCACCGCTTTGCCTTTCCTGGACACGCTTTACTTTGCTTTTCCTGGCCGTGCTTTGCTTGTTGTCTTTTTTGCCTTTTTTTTTTTTTTTTTTTTTTTTTTTACTTTAGATACATATTCATTGCATTGCTTTGTTTTATTTTTGGACCTTTTGGCTTTGGTTTTCCTCGCTGCGCTTTGCTTTTCCTGGCCATGCTTTTTCAGGCCACGCTTTCCTTTGTCTTGCTCTGCTTTTATTCCTGGCACCTCTTGGTTTTACTTTCTCTGCTCTGCTCTGCTTTTCCTACGCCTGCAGTGCTTTGCCTTGCCTCAAACTGCTTTCCTTACTTCGCTCTACGTTTCCTGGCAATGCTGGGACTTTCCTTGTACGAGTTTGCACTGCTTCGCTTTGCCTTGCTCTGCTTTGCCTTTCCTGGCCATGCTTTTTCAGGCCACGCTTTCCTTTGTCTTGCTCTGCTTTGTATTCCTGGCACCTCTTGGTTTTACTTTCTCTGCTCTGCTTTGCTTTTCCTACACCTGCTGTGCTTTGCCTCGCCTCCAACTGCTTTCTTTACTTTGCTCTACGTTTCCTGGCACTGCTGGGACTTTCCTTGTACAAGCTTGCACTGCTTCGCTTTGCCTTGCTCTGCGTTGCCTTTCCTGGCCATGCTTTTTCGGGCCATGCTTTCCCTTGTCTTGCTTCGCTTTGTTTTCCTGCCACGGCTTTGCTTTACCTTCTCTGCTCTGCTTTGCTTTTCCTACCCCTGCTTTGCTTTGCCTCGCCTCAAACTGCTCTCTTTACTCTGCTCTACGTTTCCTGGCACTGCTGGGACTTTCCTTGTACGAGTTTGCACTGCTTTGCTTTGCCTTGCTCGGCTTTCCTCTTCATTTCTCTGCTCTCCTGTGCTGCGCTAGGCTTCCTTTGCAGACCGTCCCGACGATTTTGCCGATGAGGCTATCGGTATATTTCGGAACGCATAAACCCTCAGACACACAGCTGGGCCTCCCCGCAGCCCGGACACTGTCCCCTCGCAACTCGAGGGTGGGGGCAGCAGGCCCGGCCACCCGACATGGTCAGTTCTGTGGCCCCAGCCGTGTGGCCTGCCGCTAGGCGGGCCCCACTGCTATTCGTCTGGGGACGGCGTTGGGTGAGGTTTTCAACGACGGTAAGTAACTACATGATTCCCACAACTACATTGGATGGAAGGCAACAATAAATAAATAAATAAATAAATAAATAAATAAATAAATAAAGATAAAACCAGGTAAAGCAAGACATGGTTCTTGCCCACTGTCACGGCGGACTAAGAGGTGTCAGGGAGGCCGGGGAGCGGGCGAGCAGGGTACAGCCACCGTCCGAGTCTGGCCGCCAGCTCTACCCGGCATGAGGGCCCTGCGGTCTTTGCCCCGCAGACACTGGGAACCGGCAGGAGGGCTGGCCGCCAGCTCCTTACATGTGCTTCGCTTCTCTTTGTTTTTCCTTGCTCTGCTTTGCTTTGCTCTGCTCTGCTCTTCTGGGCACACTTTTGCTTTTCCTTCTCTACTTTCCTCCGCTGTTCCTGCCCCTGCTTTGCTTTGCTTTGCCTCAGATTGCTTTGCTTTGCTTTGTTTGCTTTGTCTTTCCTGGCAATGTTATGCTTTTCCTCGTGCTACTTCGCTTTGCTTTGCTTTGCTTTGCCTTGCTCTAGTTTGCCTCCACGGGCCATGTTTTCTTTTGCTTTTTCAGGCCACGCTTTCCCTTGTCTTGCTTCGCTTTGTTTTCCTGCCACGGCTTTGCTTTACCTTCTCTGCTCTGCTTTGCTTTTCCTACCCCTGCTTTGCTTTGCCTCGCCTCAAACTGCTCTCTTTACTCTGCTCTACGTTTCCTGGCACTGCTGGGACTTTCCTTGTACGAGTTTGCACTGCTTTGCTTTGCCTTGCTCGGCTTTCCTCTTCATTTCTCTGCTCTCCTGTGCTGCGCTAGGCTTCCTTTGCAGACCGTCCCGACGATTTTGCCGATGAGGCTATCGGTATATTTCGGAACGCATAAACCCTCAGACACACAGCTGGGCCTCCCCGCAGCCCGGACACTGTCCCCTCGCAACTCGAGGGTGGGGGCAGCAGGCCCGGCCACCCGACATGGTCAGTTCTGTGGCCCCAGCCGTGTGGCCCGCCGCTAGGCGGTCCCCACGGCTCCCCGTCTAGGGACGGTGTTGGGTGAGGTTTTGAACGACGATCAGTAACTACATGATTCCCACAACTACATTGGATGGAAGGCAAGAATAAATAAATAAATAAATAAATGCAGGGGGGAAAAAAAAAAAAAAAAAAATCAGGTAAAGCAAGACATGGTTCTTGCCCGCTGTCACGGCGGACTATGAGGGTTCAGGGAGGCCGGGGAGCGGGCGAGCAGGGTACAGCCACCGTCCGAGTCTGGCCGCCAGCTCTACCCGGCATGAGGGCCCTGCGGTCTTTGCCCCGCAGACACTGGGAACCGGCAGGAGGGCTGGCCGCCAGCTCCTTACATTTGCTTCGCTTCTCTTTCTTTTTCCTTGCTCTGCTTTGCTTTGCTCTGCTCTTCCGGGCACACTTTTGCTTTTCCTTCTCTCCTTTCCTCTGCTGTTCCTGCCCCTGCTTTGCTTTGCTTTGCCTCAGATTGCTTTGCTTTGGTTCGTTTGCTTTGTGTTTCCTGGCAATGCTTTGCTTTTCCTCGTGCTACTTTGCTTCGCTTTCCTTTGCCTTGCTCTGCTTTTCTGGCCGTGCTTTGTTTGGTTTTGCTTTACTTTGCCTTCCCTCTTTGACACTGTTTTAGTTTTCCTCGTGCTGCCTTGCTTTCCCTTTCTCTGCTTTGCCTTCCCTGCGCATGCTTTCTTTTGCTTTTTCAGGCCACGCTTTCCTTTGTTTTCCTTTGCTTCGTATTCCTGGCGCCTCTTGGTTTTACCTTCTCTACTCTGCTTTGCTTTTCCTACCCCTGCTGTGCTTTGCCTCGCCTCAAACTGCTTTCTTTACTTTGCTCTACCTTTCCTGGCACTGCTGGGACTTTCCTTGTACGAGTTTGCACTGCTTTGCTTTGCCTTGCTCTGCTTTGCCTCCACTGGCCGTGTTTTCTTTTGCTTTTTCAGGCCACGCTTTCCTTTGTCTTGCTTCGCTTTGCTTTGTATTCCTGGCACCTCTAGGTTTTACTTTCTCTGCTCTGCTTTGCCTTGCCTCCAACTGCTTTCGTTACTTTGCTCTACCTTTCCTGGCCCTGCTGGGACTTTCCTTGTACGAGTTTGCACTGCTTTGCTTTGCCTTGCTCTGCTTTGCCTTTCCTGTCCGTGCTTTTTCAGGCCACGCTTTCCTTTGTTTTGCTTTGCTTTTTATTCCAGGCACCTCTTGGTTTTACTTTCTCTGCTCTGCTCTGTTTTTCCTACCCCTGCTGTGCTTTGCCTTGCCTCCTCAAACTGCTTTCTTTCTTTTGCTCTACATTTCCTGGCCCTGCTTTGCTTTTCCTTGTGCTACTTTCCTTTGCTCTGCTCTGCCTTGCACCGCTTTGCCTTTCCTGGACACGCTTTTCTTTGCTTTTCCTGGCCCTGCTTTGCTTGGTCTTTTTTTTGCGTTTTTTTGTTTTGTTTGTTTGTTTGTTTGTTTGTTTTATTTTAGTATAGATACATTTTCATTGCATTGCTTTGTTTTATTTTTGGACCTTTTTGCTTTGGTTTTCCTGGCCACACTTTGCTTTTCCTGGCCATGCTTTTTCAGGCCATGCTTTCCTTTGTTTTGCTTTGCTTCGTATTCCTGCCACGACTTTGCTTTACCTTCTCTGCTCTGCTTTGCTTTTCCTACCCCTGTTGTGCTTTGTCTCGCCTCAAACTGCTTTCTTTACTTTGCTCTACGTTTCCTGGCACTGCTGGGACTTTCCTTGTACGAGTTTGCACTGCTTTGCTTTGCCTTGCTCTGCGTTGCCTTTCCTGGCCATGCTTTTTCAGGCCACGCTTTCCTTTGTCTTGCTTCGCTTCGTATTCCTGGCACCTCTTGGTTTTACTTTCTCTGCTCTGCTCTGCTTTTCCTACCCCTGCTGTGCTTTGCCTTGCCTCAAACTGCTTTCGTAAATTTGCTCTACGTTTCCTGGCACTGCTGGGACTTTCCTTGTACGTGTTTGCACTGCTTTGCTTTGCCTTGCTCTGCTTTGCCTTTCCTGGCCATGCTTTTTCAGGCCACGCTTTCCTTTGTCTTGCTTCGCTTCGTATACCTGGCACCTCTTGGTTTTACTTTCTCTGCTCTGCTTTGCTTTTCCTACCCCTGCTGTGCTTTGCCTCGCCTCCAACTGCTTTCTTTACTTTGCTCTACGTTTCCTGGCACTGCTGGGACTTTCCTTGTACAAGTTTGCACTGCTTTGCTTTGCCTTGCTCGGCTTTCCTCTTCATCTCTCTGCTCTCCTGTGCTGCGCTAGGCTTCCTTTGCAGACCGTCCCGACGATTTTGCCGATGAGGCGATCGGTATATTTCGGAACGCATAAACCCTCAGACACACAGCTGGGCCTCCCCGCAGCCCGGACACTGTCCCCTCGCAACTCGAGGGTGGGGGCAGCAGGCCCGGCCACCCGACATGGTCAGTTCTGTGGCCCCAGCCGTGTGGCCTGCCGCTAGGCGGGCCCCACTGCTGCCCGTCTGGGGACGGTGTTGGGTGAGGTTTTGAACGACGATCAGTAACTACATGATTCCCACAACTACATTGGATGGAAGGCAACAATCAATAAATAAATAAATAAATAAAGATAAAACCAGGTAAAGCAAGACATGGTTCTTGCCCACTGTCACGGCGGACTATGAGGTGTCAGGGAGGCCGGGGAGCGGGCGAGCAGGGTACAGCCACCATCCGAGTCTGGCCGCCAGCTCTACCCGGCATGAGGGCCCTGCGGTCTTTGCCCCGCAGACACTGGGAACCGGCAGGAGGGCTGGCCGCCAGCTCCTTACATTTGCTTCGCTTCTCTTTCTTTTTCCTTGCTCTGCTTTGCTTTGCTCTGCTCTTCCGGGCACACTTTTGCTTTTCCTTCTCTACTTTGCTCTGCTTTTCTTGCCCCTGCTTTGCTTTGCTTTGCCTCAGATTGCTTTGCTTTGCTTTGTTTGCTCTGTCTTTCCTGGCACTGCTTTGCTTTTCCTTGTGCTACTTCACTTTGCTTTGCTCTGCCTTGCACTGCTTTGCCTTTCCTGGACACGCTTTACTTTGCTTTTCCTGGCCCTGCTTTGCTTGTTGTCTTTTTTGCCTTTTTTTTTATTTTTATTTTTTTTTTAATTTTAGATACATATTCATTGCATTGCTTTGTTTTATTTTTGGACCTTTTTGCTTTGGTTTTCCTCGCCGCGCTTTGCTTTTCCTGGCCCTGCTTTTTCAGGCCATGCTTTCCTTTGTCTTGCTTCGCTTCGTATTCCTGGCACCTCTTGGTTTTACTTTCTCTGCTCTGCTTTGCTTTTCCTACCCCTGCTCTGCTTTGCCTCGCCTCAAACTGCTTTCTTTACTTTGCTCTACGTTTCCTGGCACTGCTGGGACTTTCCTTGTACGAGTTTGCACCGCTTTGCTTTGCCTTGCTCTGCGTTGCCTTTCCTGGCCATGCTTTTTCAGGCCATGCTTTCCTTTGTTTTGCTTCGCTTTGTATTCCTGCCACGGCTTTGCTTTACCTTCTCTGCTCTGCTTTGCTTTTCCTACCCCTGCTGTGCTTTGCCTCGCCTCAAACTGCTTTCTTTACTTTGCTCTACGTTTCCTGGCACTGCTGGGACTTTCCTTGTACGAGTTCGCACTGCTTTGCTTTGCCTTGCTCTGCGTTGCCTTTCCTGGCCATGCTTTTTCAGGCCATGCTTTCCTTTGTTTTGCTTTGCTTTGTATTCCTGGCACTGCTTTGCTTTTCCTTCTCTACGTTGCTTTCTTTTCCTAACCCTGCTGTGCTTTGCCTTGCCTCCTCAAACTGCTTTCTTTCTTTTGCTCTACATTTCCTGGCACTGCTTTGCTTTTCCTTGTGCTACTTTCCTTTGCTCTGCTCTGCCTTGCACCGCTTTGCCTTTCCTGGACACGCTTTACTTTGCTTTTCCTGGCCCTGCTTTGCTTGTTGTCTTTTTTGCCTTTTTTTTTTTTTTTTTTTTTTTTTTTTACTTTAGATACATATTCATTGCATTGCTTTGTTTTATTTTTGGACCTTTTGGCTTTGGTTTTCCTCGCCGCGCTTTGCTTTTCCTGGCCATGCTTTTTCAGGCCACGCTTTCCTTTGTCTTGCTCTGCTTTTATTCCTGGCACCTCTTGGTTTTACTTTCTCTGCTCTGCTCTGCTTTTCCTACGCCTGCAGTGCTTTGCCTTGCCTCAAACTGCTTTCCTTACTTCGCTCTACGTTTCCTGGCAATGCTGGGACTTTCCTTGTACGAGTTTGCACTGCTTCGCTTTGCCTTGCTCTGCTTTGCCTTTCCTGGCCACGCTTTTTCAGGCCACGCTTTCCTTTGTCTTGCTCTGCTTTGTATTCCTGGCACCTCTTGGTTTTACTTTCTCTGCTCTGCTTTGCTTTTCCTACACCTGCTGTGCTTTGCCTCGCCTCCAACTGCTTTCTTTACTTTGCTCTACGTTTCCTGGCACTGCTGGGACTTTCCTTGTACAAGCTTGCACTGCTTCGCTTTGCCTTGCTCTGCGTTGCCTTTCCTGGCCATGCTTTTTCGGGCCATGCTTTCCCTTGTCTTGCTTCGCTTTGTTTTCCTGCCACGGCTTTGCTTTACCTTCTCTGCTCTGCTTTGCTTTTCCTACCCCTGCTTTGCTTTGCCTCGCCTCAAACTGCTCTCTTTACTCTGCTCTACGTTTCCTGGCACTGCTGGGACTTTCCTTGTACGAGTTTGCACTGCTTTGCTTTGCCTTGCTCGGCTTTCCTCTTCATTTCTCTGCTCTCCTGTGCTGCGCTAGGCTTCCTTTGCAGACCGTCCCGACGATTTTGCCGATGAGGCTATCGGTATATTTCGGAACGCATAAACCCTCAGACACACAGCTGGGCCTCCCCGCAGCCCGGACACTGTCCCCTCGCAACTCGAGGGTGGGGGCAGCAGGCCCGGCCACCCGACATGGTCAGTTCTGTGGCCCCAGCCGTGTGGCCTGCCGCTAGGCGGGCCCCACTGCTATTCGTCTGGGGACGGCGTTGGGTGAGGTTTTCAACGACGGTAAGTAACTACATGATTCCCACAACTACATTGGATGGAAGGCAACAATAAATAAATAAATAAATAAATAAATAAATAAATAAATAAAGATAAAACCAGGTAAAGCAAGACATGGTTCTTGCCCACTGTCACGGCGGACTAAGAGGTGTCAGGGAGGCCGGGGAGCGGGCGAGCAGGGTACAGCCACCGTCCGAGTCTGGCCGCCAGCTCTACCCGGCATGAGGGCCCTGCGGTCTTTGCCCCGCAGACACTGGGAACCGGCAGGAGGGCTGGCCGCCAGCTCCTTACATGTGCTTCGCTTCTCTTTGTTTTTCCTTGCTCTGCTTTGCTTTGCTCTGCTCTGCTCTTCTGGGCACACTTTTGCTTTTCCTTCTCTACTTTCCTCCGCTGTTCCTGCCCCTGCTTTGCTTTGCTTTGCCTCAGATTGCTTTGCTTTGCTTTGTTTGCTTTGTCTTTCCTGGCAATGTTATGCTTTTCCTCGTGCTACTTCGCTTTGCTTTGCTTTGCTTTGCCTTGCTCTAGTTTGCCTCCACGGGCCATGTTTTCTTTTGCTTTTTCAGGCCACGCTTTCCCTTGTCTTGCTTCGCTTTGTTTTCCTGCCACGGCTTTGCTTTACCTTCTCTGCTCTGCTTTGCTTTTCCTACCCCTGCTTTGCTTTGCCTCGCCTCAAACTGCTCTCTTTACTCTGCTCTACGTTTCCTGGCACTGCTGGGACTTTCCTTGTACGAGTTTGCACTGCTTTGCTTTGCCTTGCTCGGCTTTCCTCTTCATTTCTCTGCTCTCCTGTGCTGCGCTAGGCTTCCTTTGCAGACCGTCCCGACGATTTTGCCGATGAGGCTATCGGTATATTTCGGAACGCATAAACCCTCAGACACACAGCTGGGCCTCCCCGCAGCCCGGACACTGTCCCCTCGCAACTCGAGGGTGGGGGCAGCAGGCCCGGCCACCCGACATGGTCAGTTCTGTGGCCCCAGCCGTGTGGCCCGCCGCTAGGCGGTCCCCACGGCTCCCCGTCTAGGGACGGTGTTGGGTGAGGTTTTGAACGACGATCAGTAACTACATGATTCCCACAACTACATTGGATGGAAGGCAAGAATAAATAAATAAATAAATAAATGCAGGGGGGAAAAAAAAAAAAAAAAAAATCAGGTAAAGCAAGACATGGTTCTTGCCCGCTGTCACGGCGGACTATGAGGGTTCAGGGAGGCCGGGGAGCGGGCGAGCAGGGTACAGCCACCGTCCGAGTCTGGCCGCCAGCTCTACCCGGCATGAGGGCCCTGCGGTCTTTGCCCCGCAGACACTGGGAACCGGCAGGAGGGCTGGCCGCCAGCTCCTTACATTTGCTTCGCTTCTCTTTCTTTTTCCTTGCTCTGCTTTGCTTTGCTCTGCTCTTCCGGGCACACTTTTGCTTTTCCTTCTCTCCTTTCCTCTGCTGTTCCTGCCCCTGCTTTGCTTTGCTTTGCCTCAGATTGCTTTGCTTTGGTTCGTTTGCTTTGTGTTTCCTGGCAATGCTTTGCTTTTCCTCGTGCTACTTTGCTTCGCTTTCCTTTGCCTTGCTCTGCTTTTCTGGCCGTGCTTTGTTTGGTTTTGCTTTACTTTGCCTTCCCTCTTTGACACTGTTTTAGTTTTCCTCGTGCTGCCTTGCTTTCCCTTTCTCTGCTTTGCCTTCCCTGCGCATGCTTTCTTTTGCTTTTTCAGGCCACGCTTTCCTTTGTTTTCCTTTGCTTCGTATTCCTGGCGCCTCTTGGTTTTACCTTCTCTACTCTGCTTTGCTTTTCCTACCCCTGCTGTGCTTTGCCTCGCCTCAAACTGCTTTCTTTACTTTGCTCTACCTTTCCTGGCACTGCTGGGACTTTCCTTGTACGAGTTTGCACTGCTTTGCTTTGCCTTGCTCTGCTTTGCCTCCACTGGCCGTGTTTTCTTTTGCTTTTTCAGGCCACGCTTTCCTTTGTCTTGCTTCGCTTTGCTTTGTATTCCTGGCACCTCTAGGTTTTACTTTCTCTGCTCTGCTTTGCCTTGCCTCCAACTGCTTTCGTTACTTTGCTCTACCTTTCCTGGCCCTGCTGGGACTTTCCTTGTACGAGTTTGCACTGCTTTGCTTTGCCTTGCTCTGCTTTGCCTTTCCTGTCCGTGCTTTTTCAGGCCACGCTTTCCTTTGTTTTGCTTTGCTTTTTATTCCAGGCACCTCTTGGTTTTACTTTCTCTGCTCTGCTCTGTTTTTCCTACCCCTGCTGTGCTTTGCCTTGCCTCCTCAAACTGCTTTCTTTCTTTTGCTCTACATTTCCTGGCCCTGCTTTGCTTTTCCTTGTGCTACTTTCCTTTGCTTTGCTCTGCCTTGCACCGCTTTGCCTTTCCTGGACACGCTTTTCTTTGCTTTTCCTGGCCCTGCTTTGCTTGGTCTTTTTTTTGCGTTTTTTTTTGTTTTGTTTGTTTGTTTGTTTGTTTGTTTTATTTTAGTATAGATACATTTTCATTGCATTGCTTTGTTTTATTTTTGGACCTTTTTGCTTTGGTTTTCCTGGCCACGCTTTGCTTTTCCTGGCCATGCTTTTTCAGGCCATGCTTTCCTTTGTTTTGCTTTGCTTCGTATTCCTGCCACGACTTTGCTTTACCTTTTCTGCTCTGCTTTGCTTTTCCTACCCCTGTTGTGCTTTGTCTCGCCTCAAACTGCTTTCTTTCTTTTGCTCTACATTTCCTGGCCCTGCTTTGCTTTTCCTTGTGCTACTTTCCTTTGCTCTGCTCTGCCTTGCACCGCTTTGCCTTTCCTGGACACGCTTTTCTTTGCTTTTCCTGGCCCTGCTTTGCTTGGTCTTTTTTTTGCGTTTTTTTGTTTTGTTTGTTTGTTTGTTTGTTTGTTTTATTTTAGTATAGATACATTTTCATTGCATTGCTTTGTTTTATTTTTGGACCTTTTTGCTTTGGTTTTCCTGGCCACGCTTTGCTTTTCCTGGCCATGCTTTTTCAGGCCATGCTTTCCTTTGTTTTGCTTTGCTTCGTATTCCTGCCACGACTTTGCTTTACCTTCTCTGCTCTGCTTTGCTTTTCCTACCCCTGTTGTGCTTTGTCTCGCCTCAAACTGCTTTCTTTACTTTGCTCTACGTTTCCTGGCACTGCTGGGACTTTCCTTGTACGAGTTTGCATTGCTTTGCTTTGCCTTGCTCTGCGTTGCCTTTCCTGGCCATGCTTTTTCGGGCCACGCTTTCCTTTGTTTTGCTTTGCTTCGTATTCCTGGCACCTCTTGGTTTTACTTTCTCTGCTCTGCTCTGCTTGTCCTACCCCTGCTGTGCTTTGCCTCGCCTCCAACTGCTTTCGTTACTTTGCTCTACGGTTCCTGGCACTGCTGGGACTTTCCTTGTACAAGTTTGCACTGCTTTGCTTTGCCTTGCTCGGCTTTCCTCTTCATTGCTCTGCTCTCCTGTGCTGCGCTAGGCTTCCTTTGCAGACTGTCCCGACGATTTTGCCAATGAGGCGATCGGGTATATTTAGGAACGCATAAACCCTCAGACACACAGCTGGGCCTCCCCGCAGCCCGGACACTGTCCCCTCGCAACTCGAGGGTGGGGGCAGCAGGCCCGGCCACCCGACATGGTCAGTTCTGTGGCCCCAGCCGTGTGGCCCGCCGCTAGGCGGTCCCCACTGCTCCCCGTCTGGGGACGGTGTTGGGTGAGGTTTTGAACGACGATCAGTAAATACATGATTCCCACAACTACATTGGATGGAAGGCAAGAATAAATAAATAAATAAATAAATGCAGGGGGGGGAAAAAAAAAAAAAAAAATCAGGTAAAGCAAGACATGGTTCTTGCCCGCTGTCACGGCGGACTATGAGGGTTCAGGGAGGCCGGGGAGCGGGCGAGCAGGGTACAGCCACCGTCCGAGTCTGGCCGCCAGCTCTACCCGGCATGAGGGCCCTGCGGTCTTTGCCCCGCAGACACTGGGAACCGGCAGGAGGGCTGGCCGCCAGCTCCTTACATTTGCTTCGCTTCTCTTTCTTTTTCCTTGCTCTGCTTTGCTTTGCTCTGCTCTTCCGGGCACACTTTTGCTTTTCCTTCTCTCCTTTCCTCTGCTGTTCCTGCCCCTGCTTTGCTTTGCTTTGCCTCAGATTGCTTTGCTTTGGTTCGTTTGCTTTGTCTTTCCTGGCAATGCTTTGCTTTTCCTCGTGCTACTTTGCTTCGCTTTCCTTTGCCTTGCTCTGCTTTTCTGGCCGTGCTTTGTTTGGTTTTGCTTTACTTTGCCTTCCCTCTTTGACACTGTTTTAGTTTTCCTCGTGCTGCCTTGCTTTCCCTTTCTCTGCTTTGCCTTCCCTGCGCATGCTTTCTTTTGCTTTTTCAGGCCACGCTTTCCTTTGTTTTCCTTTGCTTCGTATTCCTGGCACTGCTTCTCTTTTCCTTCTCTACGTTGCTTTGTTTTCCTACCCCCGCTGTGCTTCGCCTTGCCTCAATTTCTTTCTTTCCTTTGCTCTACCTTTCCTGGCCCTGCTTTGTTTTTGCTTGTGCTACTTTGCTCTGCTTTGCTTTGCCTTACTGTCATTTGCCTTTCCTGGCCATGCTTTGCTTTGCTTTTCTTACCCCTGCTTTTCTTTCCTTTTCTGGCCCTGCTTTCTTTTACTTTGCTTCACTTTGCCTTGAATTCCAGACAGTGCTTTGCTTTGTCTTGTGCTGCTTTGCTTTGTTTTGCATTGCTGTGCTTTGCATTCCCTGGCCCTCATTTTTGTTTTTCTTCCCCCTCCCCCCCCCCCCAACCCCCCCCCCACCGCCCCCCCCCCCGCCATGCTTTCCTTTGTTTTGCTTTGCTTTGTGTTCCTGGCTCTGCTATGCATTTCTTTGTGCTGTTTTGCTCTGCTTTGCTTTGCCTTGCTCTGCTTTGCCTTTCCTGGCCATGCTTTGCGCTGCTTTTTCTGGCCCTACTTTGCTTTGGTTGTTTTGTTTGTTCGGTTGTTTTTTTTTTACCCTTTTTCCTTTGTTTTTTTCTGGCCGTGCTTTGCTTTTCCTTATGCCACTTTCTTTTCCCTAGCGGGGCTTTGCTTTGCCTTGCTCTGCTTTCCTCCGCATTGCTCTGCTCTGCTCTGCTTTGCTGCTCTAGGCTCCTTTTGCAGACCGTCCCACCGATTTTGCCGACGAGTCGATCGGTGTATTTAGAAACACGTAAACCCTCAGACGCACACCTTGACCTCCCCCCACCTCGGCGACTGTCCCCTCGGAACTGGCGGACGAGGGGACAGGGATCTGGCCACCGGGCCGGGTCTATTCTGTGGCCCCCGCTGTCCGGCGAGCCGCCAGGTGGGCCCCGTTGCTATTCGTCTGGGGAGGGTGGGGGTTGCGAACGACGCTAAGTAACTACGTGATTCCTAAAAGTAAAGGGGGAAACAGACAACGATTATTATTATTATTACTACTACTCTTTTTATTATGTTTTCGTTATATATATATTTACTCTTATTTAGTACTTTCTTTTGTAATAACTCTTAAGTAGTATATATAATATTATATATCTATGGATCGTTTATGTAACGATAAAAAGCTAAAGCAAACCGGCCGGGCAGCCAGCCACACCGAGTCGCACAGGTGGCGAGCTGCTCGTGACCGAGCGGGAGCCTCTTATGTCAGAGCGGCCGGCGGCCGGAAGCAACCGGGGGCCGCTGCCACACCCTCGCCTTCTTGAACGCCCGCCTCCCCGTAACCCGGCAACGGGCCCCTCCCTATTCGTCTGGGGCGGGTGGGGGGTGCGATTTCGAACGACACTAAGGAACTACACGTTTCGTATTCACAGCACTGTTTTTCTTTGCTTTGCTTTTCCTGGCCCTGCTTTGCTTTGCTTTGCATTCGTGGCACCGCTTTGTTTTTCCCGGCCCTGTTTTTACTGACCCCGATTCGTTTTGCTTTTCCTGGCCCTGCTTGACTTTTCTTTGCCCGATAAGGCTTTCTTTTTCCTCGCAGGGTTTGCTTTGCTTTGCCTTGCTCTGCTTTGCCTTCCCTGGCCCTGCTACGTTTTGCTTCTTCCGGCCACGCTTTCCTTTGCTTAGCTTTGCTTCGTATTCCTGGCGCAGCTTTGCTTTTTCTTCTCTGCTTTGCTTTGCTTCTCCTACCCCTGCTGTGCTTCGCCTCGCCTCAAAGTCCTTTGCTTTGCCTTTCCTGGCCCTGCTTTGCTTTTCCTTGTGCTACTTTGCTCTGCTCTGCTTTGCCTTACTGTCATTTGCCTTTCCTGGCCATGCTTTGCTTTGCTTTTCTTACCCCTGCTTTTCTTTCCTTTTCTGGCCCTGCTTTCTTTTACTTTGCTTCACTTTGCCTTGAATTCCTGACAGTGCTTTGCTTTGTCTTGTGCTGCTTTGCTTTGTTTTGCATTGCTGTGCTTTGCATTCCCTGGCCCTCGTTTTTTTTTTTTCTTTCTTCGCTCCCCCCCCATCTCCCCCCGTCCCCCCCCCCCTCCCCCCCCCCCCCCGACCATGCCTTCCTTTGTTTTGCTTTGCTTTGTGTTCCTGGCTCTGCTATGCATTTCTTTGTGCTGCTTTGCTCTGCTTTGCTTTGCCTTGCTCTGCATTCCCTGGCCCTCATTTTTTTTTTTTTTCTCCCCCCCCACCCCGGCCATGCCTTCCTTTGTTTTGCTTTGCTTTGTGTTCCTGGCTCTGCTATGTATTTCTTTGTGCTGCTTTGCTCTGCTTTGCCTTTCCTGGCCATGCTTTGCTTTGCTTTTTCTGGCCCTACTTTGTTTTGTTTTTTTTTTTTTTTTTTTTTTTTTGTTTGTTTGTTTGTTTTTTACCCTTTTTCCTTTGTTTTTTCTGGCCGTGCTTTGCTTTTCCTTATGCCACTTTCTTTTCCCTAGCGGGGCTTTGCTTTGCCTTGCTCTGCTTTCCTCCGCATTGCTCTGCTCTGCTCTGCTTTGCTGCTCTAGGCTCCTTTTGCAGACCGTCCCACCGATTTTGCCGACGAGTCGATCGGTGTATTTAGAAACACGTAAACCCTCAGACGCACACCTTGACCTCCCCCCACCTCGGCGACTGTCCCCTCGGAACTGGCGGACGAGGGGACAGGGATCTGGCCACCGGGCCGGGTCTATTCTGTGGCCCCCGCTGTCCGGCGAGCCGCCAGGTGGGCCCCGTTGCTATTCGTCTGGGGAGGGTGGGGGTTGCGAACGACGCTAAGTAACTACGTGATTCCTAAAAGTAAAGGGGGAAACAGACAACGATTATTATTATTATTACTACTACTCTTTTTATTATGTTTTCGTTATATATATATTTACTCTTATTTAGTACTTTCTTTTGTAATAACTCTTAAGTAGTATATATAATATTATATATCTATGGATCGTTTATGTAACGATAAAAAGCTAAAGCAAACCGGCCGGGCAGCCAGCCACAGCGAGTCGCACAGGTGGCGAGCTGCTCGTGACCGAGCGGGAGCCTCTTATGTCAGAGCGGCCGGCGGCCGGAAGCAACCGGGGGCCGCTGCCACACCCTCGCCTTCTTGAACGCCCGCCTCCCCGTAACCCGGCAACGGGCCCCTCCCTGTTCGTCTGGGGCGGGTGGGGGGTGCGATTTCGAACGACACTAAGGAACTACACGTTTCGTATTCACAGCACTGTTTTTCTTTGCTTTGCTTTTCCTGGCCCTGCTTTGCTTTGCTTTGCATTCGTGGCACCGCTTTGTTTTTCCCGGCCCTGTTTTGCTTTGTTTTTACTGACCCCGATTCGTTTTGCTTTTCCTGGCCCTGCTTGACTTTTCTTTGCCCGATAAGGCTTTCTTTTTCCTCGCAGGGTTTGCTTTGCTTTGCCTTGCTCTGCTTTGCCTTCCCTGGCCCTGCTACGTTTTGCTTCTTCCGGCCACGCTTTCCTTTGCTTAGCTTTGCTTCGTATTCCTGGCGCCGCTTTGCTTTTTCTTCTCTGCTTTGCTTTGCTTCTCCTACCCCTGCTGTGCTTCGCCTCGCCTCAAAGTCCTTTGCTTTGCCTTTCCTGGCCCTGCTTTGCTTTTCCTCGTGCTACTTTGCTTTGCCTTGGTCTGCTTTGCTTTTCCTTGCCGTGCTTTGTTTTGTTTTGCTCTGCTTTGTATTCACCGCATCGCCTTGCTTTCCTTGGCCCTGCATTTTTTTTTTATTTTTTTTTTCTCTGTCCCTCTTTGTTTAGCTTTCCCTGGACCTGCTTTGCTTTGCTTTGCGTTCGCGGCACCTCTTTTCTTTTCCTGGACCTCCTTTGCTTGGGTTTTTCTCGCCCTTCTTTGTTTTGCTTTTCCCGGCCCTGCCTTGCTTTGTTTGGCTTTATTTCGTATTCATGACGCCGCTTTTCTTTTCCTGGACCTCCTTTGCTTGGGTTTTTCTCGCCCTTCTTTGTTTTGATTTCCTGGCCCTGCTTTGCTTTGTTTTTACTGACCCCGATTCCTTTTGCTTTTCCTGGCCCTGCTTGACTTTTCTTTGCCCGATAAGGCTTTCTTTTTCCTCGCAGGGTTTGCTTTGCTTTGCCTTGCTCTGCTTTGCCTTCCCTGGCCCTGCTACGTTTTGCTTCTTCCGGCCACGCTTTCCTTTGCTTAGCTTTGCTTCGTATTCCTGGCGCAGCTTTGCTTTTTCTTCTCTGCTTTGCTTTGCTTCTCCTACCCCTGCTGTGCTTCGCCTCGCCTCAAAGTCCTTTGCTTTGCCTTTCCTGGCCCTGCTTTGCTTTTCCTTGTGCTACTTTGCTCTGCTCTGCTTTGCCTTACTGTCATTTGCCTTTCCTGGCCATGCTTTGCTTTGCTTTTCTTACCCCTGCTTTTCTTTCCTTTTCTGGCCCTGCTTTCTTTTACTTTGCTTCACTTTGCCTTGAATTCCAGACAGTGCTTTGCTTTGTCTTGTGCTGCTTTGCTTTGTTTTGCATTGCTGTGCTTTGCATTCCCTGGCCCTCTTTTTTTTTTTCTTTCTTCGCCCCCCCCCCCTTCTCCCCCCGACCCCCCCCCCCCCCCCCCCCCCCCCCCGGCCATGCCTTCCTTTGTTTTGCTTTGCTTTGTGTTCCTGGCTCTGCTATGCATTTCTTTGTGCTGCTTTGCTCTGCTTTGCTTTGCCTTGCTCTGCATTCCCTGGCCCTCATTTTTTTTTTTTTTCTCCCCCCCCCACCCCGGCCATGCCTTCCTTTGTTTGCTTTGCTTTGTGTTCCTGGCTCTGCTATGTATTTCTTTGTGCTGCTTTGCTCTGCTTTGCCTTTCCTGGCCATGCTTTGCTTTGCTTTTTCTGGCCCTACTTTGCTTTGTTTTTTTTTGTTTGTTTGTTTGTTTTTTGGGTTTTGGTTTTTTTTTTTTTACCCTTTTTCCTTTGTTTTTTCTGGCCGTGCTTTGCTTTTCCTTATGCCACTTTCTTTTCCCTAGCGGGGCTTTGCTTTGCCTTGCTCTGCTTTCCTCCGCATTGCTCTGCTCTGCTCTGCTTTGCTGCTCTAGGCTTCTTTTGCAGACCGTCCCACCGATTTTGCCGACGAGTCGATCGGTGTATTTAGAAACACGTAAACCCTCAGACGCACACCTTGACCTCCCCCCACCTCGGCGACTGTCCCCTCGGAACTGGCGGACGAGGGGACAGGGATCTGGCCACCGGGCCGGGTCTATTCTGTGGCCCCCGCTGTCCGGCGAGCCGCCAGGTGGGCCCCGTTGCTATTCGTCTGGGGAGGGTGGGGGTTGCGAACGACGCTAAGTAACTACTCGATTCCTAAAAGTAAAGGGGGAAACTGACAACGATTATTATTATTATTACTACTACTCTTTTTATTATGTTTTCGTTATATATATATTTACTCTTATTTAGTACTTTCTTTTGTAATAACTTTTAAGTAGTATACGTAATATTAAATATCTATCGATCGTTTATATAACGATAAAAAGCTAAAGCAAACCGGCCGGGCAGCCAGCCACACCGAGTCGCACAGGTGGCGAGCTGCTCGTGACCGAGCGGGAGCCTCTTATGTCAGAGCGGCCGGCGGCCGGAAGCAACCGGGGGCCGCTGCCACACCCTCGCCTTCTTGAACGCCCGCCTCCCCGTAACCCGGCAACGGGCCCCTCCCTGTTCGTCTGGGGCGGGTGGGGGGTGCGATTTCGAACGACACTAAGGAACTACACGTTTCGTATTCACAGCACTGTTTTTCTTTGCTTTGCTTTTCCTGGCCCTGCTTTGCTTTGCTTTGCATTCGTGGCACCGCTTTGTTTTTCCCGGCCCTGTTTTGCTTTGTTTTTACTGACCCCGATTCGTTTTGCTTTTCCTGGCCCTGCTTGACTTTTCTTTGCCCGATAAGGCTTTCTTTTTCCTCGCAGGGTTTGCTTTGCTTTGCCTTGCTCTGCTTTGCCTTCCCTGGCCCTGCTACGTTTTGCTTCTTCCGGCCACGCTTTCCTTTGCTTAGCTTTGCTTCGTATTCCTGGCGCAGCTTTGCTTTTTCTTCTCTGCTTTGCTTTGCTTCTCCTACCCCTGCTGTGCTTCGCCTCGCCTCAAAGTCCTTTGCTTTGCCTTTCCTGGCCCTGCTTTGCTTTTCCTCACGCTACTTTGCTTTGCCTTGGTCTGCTTTGCTTTTCCTTGCCGTGCTTTGTTTTGTTTTGCTCTGCTTTGTATTCACCGCATCACCTTGCTTTCCTTCCTTGGTCCTGCATTTTTTTTTTTTTTTTTTTCTCTGTCCCTCTTTGTTTAGCTTTCCCTGGACCTGCTTTGCTTTGCTTTGCGTTCGCGGCACCTCTTTGCTTTTCGCGGACCTCCTTTGCTTGGGTTTTTCTCGCCCTTCTTTGTTTTGCTTTTCCCGGCCCTGCCTTGCTTTGTTTGGCTTTATTTCGTATTCATGACGCCTCTTTTCTTTTCCTGGACCTCCTTTGCTTGGGTTTTTCTCGCCCTTCTTTGTTTTGCTTTTCCCGGCCCTGCTTTGCTCTGTTTGGCTTTACTTTGTGTTCATGACGCCGCTTTTCTTTTCCTGGACCTCCTTTGCTTTGGTTTTTCTCGCCCCCTGCTTCGTTTTGCTTTTCCTGGCCCTCCTTGACTTTGCTTTTCTTCGTTCCGCTTTCTTTCCCCTAGCTAGCGGGGCTTTGCTCTGTCTCGCTCCGCTTTCCTCTGCAACGCTCTGCTCTGCTTTGCTGCGCTAGGCTTCCTTTGCGGACCGTCCCGCCGATTTTGCCGACGAGTCGATCGGTGTGTATTTACGAACGCATAAACCCTCGGACGACGCGCACCTTGGCCTCCCCGTAGCCCGGCGACTGTCCCCTCGGAACCGGAGGGTGGGGGCGGGAGGGCTGGCCACCCGGCACCGTCTGTTCCGCATCCCCCGCCGCTCTCCGGCGAGCGCGAGCCTCCAGGTGGGTCCCGCTGCTGCTATTCGGCTGGGAACGGTGTCGGGTGAGGTTTTCGAGGACGCTAAGCGACATCACGCGATTCCCCAAAGGACAAAAACTACCGCTTTGCTTTTCCCCTGTGCTGCTTTGCTTTGTTTTGCCTTGCTCTGCTTTGTCTTCCCTGGCCCTGTTTTGCTTTGCTTCTCCTGGCCCTTCTTTGCTTTGCTTCCCTTTGTCGCGCTTTGCTTCGCTTCGCTTCGCTTTGCTTTCCTTTTCCTCGCTTTGCTTTTCCTCGCTCTTCTCC
>NW_028153924.1:322500-360000 GCF_964211835.1 Anser anser
TCCAGGCGGGCAGACGGGGCGCCCTCGGTAGGACACGGGTAGACCAGGCGGCCACAGGGGGACACGGTACACCTCCCGACCGCGGGAGGACACGGGGAGACCCGCCGGCCGGGACCGAACGCCGTCGGTCTGCCTTCCTTCGCTTTTCGCACGGGCCGTTCCGGCCCTTTTCGGAACTTTTCGGGCCTTTTCGGACCTTTCCGGCGCTTTTCGATGCTTTTCGCGTGGACGGACCCACTCGGGAACCGCGCGACCGACCGACAGACGGATGCCTTCGGACGCGCGCGCGCGCGCGCGCGCCCGTCGGTGCCGGGCAGACCCCGACGCCGTTCTCGCGGCCGGCCCCGCTGCAGCGACCCCTACAGGTCGCCACGGGCTACGCAAACATGGCGACCGCGGCCGGGTAGACCTGGCGGCCGCGAGAGGACACGGGTACGTCAGGCGGCCGCGAGGGGGCGCGGGGGCCCCGGTAGACCTGGCGGCCGCAGGAGAACACGGGGAGACTAGGCGGCCACAGGAGGACGCGGCACACCCGGCGACCGCAGGAGGACACCGGCAGACCCGCCGGCCGGGACCGAACGCCGTCGGTCGGTCTGCCTTCCTTCGCTTTTCGTACGGGCCGTTCCGGCCCTTTTCGGCCCTTTTCGGACCTTTTCGGCCCTTTCCGGCGCTATTCGGTGCTTTTCGCGTGGACGGACCCACTCGGGAACCGCGCGACCGACCGACAGACGGATGCCTTTGGACGTGCGCGCGCGCGTCCGCCGGTGCCGGGCAGACCCCGACGCCGTTCTCGCGGCCGGCCCCGCTGCAGCGACCCCTACAGGTCGCCACGGGCTATGCAAACACGGCGACCGCATAGACCCGGCGGCCGCAGGAGGACACGGGGAGACTAGGCGGCCACAGGAGGACGCGGTACACGCGGCAACCGCAGGAGGACACCGGCAGACCCGCCGGCCGGGACCGAACGCCGTCGGTCGGTCTGCCTTCCTTCGCTTTTCGTACGGGCCGTTCCGGCCCTTTTCGGACCTTTTCGGGCCTTTTCGCACCTTTCCGGCACTTTTCGGTGCTTTTCGCCTGGGCGGACCCACTCGGGAATCGCTTGACCGACCGACCGACCGACGGACGCCTTTGGACATGCGCGCGCATGCGTCCTTCGGCTTCCGGGTAGACCCGGACGCCGTTCTCGGCCAGGCGTTTGCCTCTGACGTCAGAGCGACGGGCGGCCCGAGGCAACCGGGGGCCGCGGCCGCGAGCTCGCCTTCTCGAACAGCCGCCTCCCCGTAGCCCGGCTACCGGCCCCTATTCGCCTGGGGCGGGTTGGGCTGGGGGGGAGCGACTTTGCACCACGCTAAGCAACTACACGTTTCGTTTTCACAGCACTGTTTTGCTTCGATATGCTTCTCCTGCCACTGCTACGCGTTGCTTTTCCTGACCCTGCTTGACTATGCTTTTCCTGATAAGGCTTTCTTTTCCTTCCGAGGCTTTCCTTCGTCTCGCATTTCTTCCCTTTGCACTGCCGACCGTACCCGGCATGAGGGCCCTGCGGTCTTTGCCCCGCAGACGCCAGGAACCGGCAGGAGGGCTGGCCGCCAGCTCCTTGCATTTGCTTCGCTTCTCTTTGTTTCTCCTTGCTTTGCTTTGCTTTGCTCTGCTCTTCCGGGCACAGTTTTGCTTTTCCTTCTCTGCGTTCCTCTGCTGTTCTCGCCCCTGCTTTGCTTTCCTTTGCCTCAGATTGCTTTGCCTCAGATTGCTTTGCTTTTTTGTTGTTGTTGTTGTTGTTTCTTTTTTTCTTCTTCTTCTTTTTTTTTTTTTTTGTTAATATAGATACATATTCATTTTATTGCTTTGTTTTATTTTTGGACCTTTTGGCTTTGGTTTTCCTGGCCGCGCTTTGCTTTGCCTGGCCCTGCTTGTCATTTCTTTTCATTATGCCGCATTCTTTTCCCTAGCAGGGCTTTGCTTTGCCTTGCTCGGCTTTCCTCTTCATTTCTCTGCTCTCCTGTGCTGCGCTAGGCTTCCTTTGCAGACCGTCCCGACGATTTTGCCGATGAGGCGATCGGTATATTTCGGAACGCATAAACCCTCAGACACACAGCTGGGCCTCCCCGCAGCCCGGACACTGTCCCCTCGCAACTCGAGGGTGGGGGCAGCAGGCCCGGCCACCCGACATGGTCAGTTCTGTGGCCCCAGCCGTGTGGCCTGCCGCTAGGCGGTCCCCACTGCTGCCCGTCTGGGGACGGTGTTGGGTGAGGTTTTGAACGACGATCAGTAACTACATGATTCCCACAACTACATTGGATGGAAGGCAACAATCAATAAATAAATAAATAAATAAAGATAAAACCAGGTAAAGCAAGACATGGTTCTTGCCCGCTGTCACGGCGGACTATGAGGTGTCAGGGAGGCCGGGGAGCGGGCGAGCAGGGTACAGCCACCGTCCGAGTCTGGCCGCCAGCTCTACGCGGCATGAGGGCCCTGCGGTCTTTGCCCCGCAGACACTGGGAACCGGCAGGAGGGCTGGCCGCCAGCTCCTTACATTTGCTTCGCTTCTCTTTCTTTTTCCTTGCTCTGCTTTGCTTTGCTCTGCTCTTCCGGGCACACTTTTGGTTTTCCTTCTCTCCTTTCCTCTGCTGTTCTTGCCCCTGCTTTGCTTTGCTTTGCCTCAGATTGCTTTGCTTTGCTTTGTTTGCTCTGTCTTTCCTGGCACTGCTTTGCTTTTCCTTGTGCTACTTCACTTTGCTTTGCTCTGCCTTGCACTGCTTTGCCTTTCCTGGACACGCTTTACTTTGCTTTTCCTGGCCCTGCTTTGCTTGTTGTCTTTTTTGCCTTTTTTTTTATTTTTTTTTTTTTTTTACTTTAGATACATATTCATTGCATTGCTTTGTTTTATTTTTGGACCTTTTTGCTTTGGTTTTTCTCGCCGCGCTTTGCTTTTCCTGGCCATGCTTTTTCAGGCCACGCTTTCCTTTCTCTTGCTCTGCTTTTATTCCTGGCACCTCTTGGTTTTACTTTCTCTGCTCTGCTCTGCTTTTCCTACGCCTGCAGTGCTTTGCCTTGCCTCAAACTGCTTTCCTTACTTCGCTCTACGTTTCCTGGCAATGCTGGGACTTTCCTTGTACCAGTTTGCACTGCTTCGCTTTGCCTTGCTCTGCTTTGCCTTTCCTGGCCACGCTTTTTCAGGCCACGCTTTCCTTTGTCTTGCTCTGCTTTGTATTCCTGGCACCTCTTGGTTTTACTTTCTCTGCTCTGCTTTGCTTTTCCTACCCCTGCTGTGCTTTGCCTTGCCTCAAACTGCTTTCGTTAGTTTGCTCTACCTTTCCTGGCACTGCTGGGACTTTCCTTGTACGAGTTTGCACTGCTTTGCTTTGCCTTGCTCTGCGTTGCCTTTCCTGACCATGCTTTTTCAGGCCATGCTTTCCCTTGTCTTGCTTCGCTTTGTTTTCCTGCCACGGCTTTGCTTTACCTTCTCTGCTCTGCTTTGCTTTTCCTACCCCTGCTGTGCTTAGCCTCGCCTCAAACTGCTTTCTTTACTCTGCTCTACGTTTCCTGGCACTGCTGGGACTTTCCTTGTACAAGTTTGCACTGCTTTGCTTTGCCTTGCTCGGCTTTCCTCTTCATCTCTCTGCTCTCCTGTGCTGCGCTAGGCTTCCTTTGCAGACCGTCCCGACGATTTTGCCGATGAGGCGATCGGTATATTTCGGAACGCATAAACCCTCAGACACACAGCTGGGCCTCCCCGCAGCCCGGACACTGTCCCCTCGCAACTCGAGGGTGGGGGCAGCAGGCCCGGCCACCCGACATGGTCAGTTCTGTGGCCCCAGCCGTGTGGCCTGCCGCTAGGCGGTCCCCACTGCTGCCCGTCTGGGGACGGTGTTGGGTGAGGTTTTCAACGACGATCAGTAACTACATGATTCCCACAACTACATTGGATGGAAGGCAACAATAAATAAATAAATAAATAAATAAAGATAAAACCAGGTAAAGCAAGACATGGTTCTTGCCCGCTGTCACGGCGGACTATGAGGTGTCAGGGAGGCCGGGGAGCGGGCGAGCAGGGTACAGACATGTTGTGGTTTAACCCGGCTGGCAGCTAAACACCACACAGCCGTTCGCTCACCCTCCCCCCTCCCTCTCTGGGATGGGGGAGAGAAACGGGAAAGTGAAGCCGGTGAGTTGAGATAAAGACAGTTTATTAAGACAGGAATATAAAAATATAAGGAATATAATAATAACAATAATAATAACAATAGTGATAATGATAATAGTATTAACAATAATAATGTGTAAGAAAACAAGTGATGCACAATGCAATTGCTCACCACCCGCTGACCGATGCCCAGCCTATTCCCGAGCAGCCGGCCCCCCCACCCCGGCCAGCCACCCCTATATATTGTTTAGCCATCCGAGTCTGGCCGAAAGCTCTACCCGGCATGAGGGCCCTGCGGTCTTTGCCCCGCAGACACTGGGAACCGGCAGGAGGGCTGGCCGCCAGCTCCTTACATGTGCTTCGCTTCTCTTTGTTTTTCCTTGCTCTGCTTTGCTTTGCTCTGCTCTGCTCTTCCGGGCACACTTTTGCTTTTCCTTCTCTACTTTGCTCTGCTTTTCTTGCCCCTGCTTTGCTTTGCTTTGCCTCAGATTGCTTTGCTTTGCTTTGTTTGCTCTGTCTTTCCTGGCACTGCTTTGCTTTTCCTCGTGCTACTTCGCTTTGCTTTGCTTTGCCTTGCTCTGCTTTGCCTCCACTGGCCATGTTTTCTTTTGCTTTTTCAGGCCACGCTTTCCTTTGTCTTGCTTTGCTTTGTATTCCTGCCACGGCTTTGCTTTACCTTCTCTGCTCTGCTTTGCTTTTCCTACACCTGCTGTGCTTTGCCTTGCTTCCTCAAACTGCTTTCTTCCTTTTGCTCTACATTTCCTGGCACTGCTTTGCTTTTCCTTGTGCTATTTCACTTTTTCACTTTGCTTTGCTCTGCCTTGCACTGCTTTGCCTTTCCTGGACACGCTTTACTTTGCTTTTCCTGGCCCTGCTTTGCTTGGTGTTTTTTTTGCCTTTTTTTTTTTTTTTTTTTTAATTTAGATATATATTCATTGCATTGCTTTGTTTTATTTCTGGACCTTTTTACTTTGGTTTTCCTGGCCGCGCTTTGCTTTTCCTGGCCATGCTTTTTCAGGCCATGCTTTCCTTTGTCTTACTTTGCTTCGTATTCCTGGCACCTCTTGGTTTTACTTTCTCTGCTCTGCTTTGCTTTTCCTACCCCTGCTGTGCTTTGCCTCGCCTCAAAATGCATTCTTTACTTTGCTCTACGTTTCCTGGCCCTGCTGGGACTTTCCTTGTACGAGTTTGCACTGCTTTGCTTTGCCTTGCTCTGCTTTGCCTTTCCTGGCCATGCTTTTTCAGGCCACGCTTTCCTTTGTCTTGCTTCGCTTCGTATTCCTGGCACCTCTTGGTTTTACTTTCTCTGCTCTGCTCTGCTTTTCCTACCCCTGCTGTGCTTTGCCTTGCCTCAAACTGCTTTCTTTACTTTGCTCTACGTTTCCTGGCCCTGCTGGGACTTTCCTTGTACGAGTTTGCACTGCTTTGCTTTGCCTTGCTCTGCTTTGCCTTTCCGGGCCATGCTTTTTCAGGCCACGCTTTCCTTTGTCTTGCTTCGCTTCGTATACCTGGCACCTCTTGGTTTTACTTTCTCTGCTCTGCTTTGCTTTTCCTACCCCTGCTCTGCTTTGCCTCGCCTCCAACTGCTTTCTTTACTTTGCTCTACGTTACCTGGCACTGCTGGGACTTTCCTTGTACAAGTTTGCACTGCTTTGCTTTGCCTTGCTCGGCTTTCCTCTTCATCTCTCTGCTCTCCTGTGCTGCGCTAGGCTTCCTTTGCAGACCGTCCCGACGATTTTGCCGATGAGGCGATCGGTATATTTCGGAACGCATAAACCCTCAGACACACAGCTGGGCCTCCCCGCAGCCCGGACACTGTCCCCTCGCAACTCGAGGGTGGGGGCAGCAGGCCCGGCCACCCGACATGGTCAGTTCTGTGGCCCCAGCCGTGTGGCCTGCCGCTAGGCGGTCCCCACTGCTGCCCGTCTGGGGACGGTGTTGGGTGAGGTTTTGAACGACGATCAGTAACTACATGATTCCCACAACTACATTGGATGGAAGGCAACAATAAATAAATAAATAAATAAATAAAGATAAAACCAGGTAAAGCAAGACATGGTTCTTGCCCGCTGTCACGGCGGACTATGAGGTGTCAGGGAGGCCGGGGAGCGGGCGAGCAGGGTACAGCCACCATCCGAGTCTGGCCGCCAGCTCTACCCGGCATGAGGGCCCTGCGGTCTTTGCCCCGCAGACACTGGGAACCGGCAGGAGGGCTGGCCGCCAGCTCCTTACATTTGCTTCGCTTCTCTTTCTTTTTCCTTGCTCTGCTTTGCTTTGCTCTGCTCTTCCGGGCACACTTTTGCTTTTCCTTCTCTACTTTGCTCTGCTTTTCTTGCCCCTGCTTTGCTTTGCTTTGCCTCAGATTGCTTTGCTTTGCTTTGTTTGCTCTGTCTTTCCTGGCACTGCTTTGCTTTTCCTTGTGCTACTTCACTTTTTCACTTTGCTTTGCTCTGCCTTGCACTGCTTTGCCTTTCCTGGACACGCTTTACTTTGCTTTTCCTGGCCCTGCTTTTCTTGGTTTTTTTTTTTGCCTTTTTTTTTTTTTTTTTTTTTTTTTTTTTTTACTTTAGATATATATTCATTGCATTGCTTTGTTTTATTTCTGGACCTTTTTACTTTGGTTTTCCTGGCCGCGCTTTGCTTTTCCTGGCCCTGCTTTTTCAGGCCATGCTTTCCTTTGTCTTGCTTCGCTTCGTATTCCTGGCACCTCTTGGTTTTACTTTCTCTGCTCTGCTTTGCTTTTCCTACCCCTGCTGTGCTTTGCCTCGCATCAAACTGCATTCTTTACTTTGCTCTACGTTTCCTGGCACTGCTGGGACTTTCCTTGTACGAGTTTGCACTGCTTCGCTTTGCCTTGCTCTGCTTTGCCTTTCCTGGCCACCCTTTTTCAGGCCACGCTTTCCTTTGTCTTGCTTCGCTTCGTATTCCTGGCACCTCTTGGTTTTACTTTCTCTGCTCTGCTTTGCTTTTCCTACCCCTGCTGTGCTTTGCCTCGCCTCACACAGCTTGCTTTACATTGCTCTACGTTTCCTGGCACTGCTGGGACTTTCCTTTTACAAGTTTGCACTGCTTCGCTTTGCCTTGCTCTGCTTTGCCTTTCCTGACCATGCTTTTTCAGGCCATGCTTTCCTTTGTTTTGCTTCGCTTTGTATTCCTGCCACGGCTTTGCTTTACCTTCTCTGCTCTGCTTTGCTTTTCCTACCCCTGCTGTGCTTTGCCTCGCCTCAAACTGCTTTCTTTACTTTGCTCTACCTTTCCTGGCACTGCTGGGTCTTTCCTTGTACGAGTTTGCACTGCTTTGCTTTGCCTTGCTCTGCTTTGCCTCCACTGGCCGTGTTTTCTTTTGCTTTTTCAGGCCACGCTTTCCTTTGTCTTGCTTCGCTTCGCTTTGTATTCCTGGCACCTCTAGGTTTTACTTTCTCTGCTCTGCTTTGCCTTGCCTCCAACTGCTTTCGTTACTTTGCTCTACCTTTCCTGGCCCTGCTGGGACTTTCCTTGTACGAGTTTGCACTGCTTTGCTTTGCCTTGCTCTGCTTTGCCTTTCCTGTCCGTGCTTTTTCAGGCCACGCTTTCCTTTGTTTTGCTTTGCTTCGTATTCCTGGCACCTCTTGGTTTTACTTTCTCTGCTCTGCTCTGCTTGTCCTACCCCTGCTGTGCTTTACCTCGCCTCAAACTGCTTTCGTTACTTTGCTCTACGGTTCCTGGCACTGCTGGGACTTTCCTTGTACAAGTTTGCACTGCTTTGCTTTGCCTTGCTCGGCTTTCCTCTTCATTGCTCTGCTGTCCTGTGTTGCTCTAGGCTTCCTTTGCAGACTGTCCCGACGATTTTGCCAATGAGGCTATCGGTATATTTAGGAACGCATAAACCCTCAGACACACAGCTGGGCCTCCCCGCAGCCCGGACACTGTCCCCTCGCAACTCGAGGGTGGGGGCAGCAGGCCCGGCCACCCGACATGGTCAGTTCTGTGGCCCCAGCCGTGTGGCCCGCCGCTAGGCGGTCCCCACTGCTCCCCGTCTGGGGACGGTGTTGGGTGAGGTTTTGAACGACGATCAGTAAATACATGATTCCCACAACTACAGTGGATGGAAGGCAAGAATAAATAAATAAATAAATAAATGCAGGGGGAAAAAAAAAAAAAAAAAAAAACCAGGTAAAGCAAGACATGGTTCTTGCCCGCTGTCACGGCGGACTATGAGGTGTCAGGGAGGCCGGGGAGCGGGCGAGCAGGGTACAGCCACCGTCCGAGTCTGGCCGCCAGCTCTACCCGGCATGAGGGCCCTGCGGTCTTTGCCCCGCAGACACTGGGAACCGGCAGGAGGGCTGGCCGCCAGCTCCTTATATTTGCTTCGCTTCTCTTTGTTTTTCCTTGCTCTGCTTTGCTTTGCTCTGCTCTGCTCTTCCGGGCACACTTTTGCTTTTCCTTCTCTCCTTTCCTCTGCTGTTCCTGCCCCTGCTTTGCTTTGCTTTGCCTCCGATTGCTTTGCTTTGGTTCGTTTGCTTTGTCTTTCCTGGCAATGCTTTGCTTTTCCTCGTGCTACTTTGCTTCGCTTTCCTTTGCCTTGCTCTGCTTTTCTGGCCGTGCTTTGTTTGGTTTTGCTTTACTTTGCCTTCCCTCTTTGACACTGTTTTAGTTTTCCTCGTGCTGCCTTGCTTTCCCTTTCTCTGCTATGCCTTCCCTGCGCATGCTTTCTTTTGCTTTTTCAGGCCACGCTTTCCTTTGTTTAGCTTTGCTTTGTATTCCTGGCACTGCTTCTCTTTTCCTTCTCTACGTTGCTTTGTTTTCCTACCCCCGCTGTGCTTCGCCTTGCCTCAATTTCTTTCTTTCCTTTGCTCTACCTTTCCTGGCCCTGCTTTGTTTTTGCTTGTGCTACTTTGCTCTGCTTTGCTTTGCCTTACTGTCATTTGCCTTTCCTGGCCATGCTTTGCTTTGCTTTTCTTACCCCTGCTTTTCTTTCCTTTTCTGGCCCTGCTTTGTTTTACTTTGCTTCACTTTGCCTTGAATTCCAGACAGTGCTTTGCTTTGTCTTGTGCTGCTTTGCTTTGTTTTGCATTGCTGTGCTTTGCATTCCCTGGCCCTCATTTTTGTTTTTCTTCCCCCTCCCCCCCCCCCAACCCCCCCCCCCCGCCCCCCCCCCGCCATGCTTTCCTTTGTTTTGCTTTGCTTTGTGTTCCTGGCTCTGCTATGCATTTCTTTGTGCTGTTTTGCTCTGCTTTGCTTTGCCTTGCTCTGCTTTGCCTTTCCTGGCCATGCTTTGCTTTGCTTTTTCTGGCCCTACTTTGCTTTGGTTTTTTTGTTTGTTCGGTTGTTTTTTTTTTTACCCTTTTTCCTTTGTTTTTTTCTGGCCGTGCTTTGCTTTTCCTTATGCCACTTTCTTTTCCCTAGCGGGGCTTTGCTTTGCCTTGCTCTGCTTTCCTCCGCATTGCTCTGCTCTGCTCTGCTTTGCTGCTCTAGGCTCCTTTTGCAGACCATCCCACCGATTTTGCCGACGAGTCGATCGGTGTATTTAGAAACACGTAAACCCTCAGACGCACACCTTGACCTCCCCCCACCTCGGCGACTGTCCCCTCGGAACTGGCGGACGAGGGGACAGGGATCTGGCCACCGGGCCGGGTCTATTCTGTGGCCCCCGCTGTCCGGCGAGCCGCCAGGTGGGCCCCGTTGCTATTCGTCTGGGGAGGGTGGGGGTTGCGAACGACGCTAAGTAACTACGTGATTCCTAAAAGTAAAGGGGGAAACAGACAACGATTATTATTATTATTACTACTACTGTTTTTATTATGTTTTCGTTATATATATATTTACTCTTATTTAGTACTTTCTTTTGTAATAACTCTTAAGTAGTATATATAATATTATATATCTATGGATCGTTTATGTAACGATAAAAAGCTAAAGCAAACCGGCCGGGCAGCCAGCCACACCGAGTCGCACAGGTGGCGAGCTGCTCGTGACCGAGCGGGAGCCTCTTATGTCAGAGCGGCCGGCGGCCGGAAGCAACCGGGGGCCGCTGCCACACCCTCGCCTTCTTGAACGCCCGCCTCCCCGTAACCCGGCAACGGGCCCCTCCCTATTCGTCTGGGGCGGGTGGGGGGTGCGATTTCGGACGACACTAAGGAACTACACGTTTCGTATTCACAGCACTGTTTTTCTTTGCTTTGCTTTTCCTGGCCCTGCTTTGCTTTGCTTTGCATTCGTGGCACCGCTTTGTTTTTCCCGGCCCTGTTTTGCTTTGTTTTTACTGACCCCGATTCGTTTTGCTTTTCCTGGCCCTGCTTGACTTTTCTTTGCCCGATAAGGCTTTCTTTTTCCTCGCAGGGTTTGCTTTGCTTTGCCTTGCTCTGCTTTGCCTTTCCTGGCCATGCTTTTTCAGGCCATGCTTTCCTTTGTTTTCCTTTGCTTCGTATTCCTGGCGCCTCTTGGTTTTACCTTCTCTGCTCTGCTTTGCTTTTCCTACCCCTGCTGTGCTTTGCCTCGCCTCAAACTGCTTTCTTTACTTTGCTCTACCTTTCCTGGCACTGCTGGGACTTTCCTTGTACGAGTTTGCACTGCTTTGCTTTGCCTTGCTCTGCTTTGCCTCCACTGGCCGTGTTTTCTTTTGCTTTTTCAGGCCACGCTTTCCTTTGTCTTGCTTCGCTTCGCTTTGTATTCCTGGCACCTCTAGGTTTTACTTTCTCTGCTCTGCTTTGCCTTGCCTCCAACTGCTTTCGTTACTTTGCTCTACCTTTCCTGGCCCTGCTGGGACTTTCCTTGTACGAGTTTGCACTGCTTTGCTTTGCCTTGCTCTGCTTTGCCTTTCCTGTCCGTGCTTTTTCAGGCCACGCTTTCCTTTGTTTTGCTTTGCTTTTTATTCCAGGCACCTCTTGGTTTTACTTTCTCTGCTCTGCTCTGTTTTTCCTACCCCTGCTGTGCTTTGCCTTGCCTCCTCAAACTGCTTTCTTTCTTTTGCTCTACATTTCCTGGCCCTGCTTTGCTTTTCCTTGTGCTACTTTCCTTTGCTCTGCTCTGCCTTGCACCGCTTTGCCTTTCCTGGACACGCTTTTCTTTGCTTTTCCTGGCCCCGCTTTGCTTGGTCTTTTTTTTGCGTTTTTTTGTTTTGTTTGTTTGTTTGTTTGTTTGTTTTATTTTAATATAGATACATTTTCATTGCATTGCTTTGTTTTATTTTTGGACCTTTTTGCTTTGGTTTTCCTGGCCACGCTTTGCTTTTCCTGGCCATGCTTTTTCAGGCCATGCTTTCCTTTGTTTTGCTTTGCTTCGTATTCCTGCCACGACTTTGCTTTACCTTCTCTGCTCTGCTTTGCTTTTCCTACCCCTGCAGTGCTTTGTCTCGCCTCAAACTGCTTTCTTTACTTTGCTCTACGTTTCCTGGCACTGCTGGGACTTTCCTTGTACGAGTTTGCACTGCTTTGCTTTGCCTTGCTCTGCGTTGCCTTTCCTGGCCATGCTTTTTCGGGCCACGCTTTCCTTTGTTTTGCTTTGCTTCGTATGCCTGGCACCTCTTGGTTTTACTTTCTCTGCTCTGCTCTGCTTGTCCTACCCCTGCTGTGCTTTACCTTGCCTCAAACTGCTTTCGTTACTTTGCTCTACGGTTCCTGGCACTGCTGGGACTTTCCTTGTACAAGTTTGCACTGCTTTGCTTTGCCTTGCTCGGCTTTCCTCTTCATTGCTCTGCTGTCCTGTGTTGCTCTAGGCTTCCTTTGCAGACTGTCCCGACGATTTTGCCAATGAGGCTATCGGTATATTTAGGAACGCATAAACCCTCAGACACACAGCTGGGCCTCCCCGCAGCCCGGACACTGTCCCCTCGCAACTCGAGGGTGGGGGCAGCAGGCCCGGCCACCCGACATGGTCAGTTCTGTGGCCCCAGCCGTGTGGCCCGCCGCTAGGCGGTCCCCACTGCTCCCCGTCTGGGGACGGTGTTGGGTGAGGTTTTGAACGACGATCAGTAAATACATGATTCCCACAACTACAGTGGATGGAAGGCAAGAATAAATAAATAAATAAATAAATGCAGGGGGAAAAAAAAAAAAAAAAAAAACAGGTAAAGCAAGACATGGTTCTTGCCCGCTGTCACGGCGGACTATGAGGTGTCAGGGAGGCCGGGGAGCGGGCGAGCAGGGTACAGCCACCGTCCGAGTCTGGCCGCCAGCTCTACCCGGCATGAGGCCCCTGCGGTCTTTGCCCAGCAGACACTGGGAACCGGCAGGAGGGCTGGCCGCCAGCTCCTTACATTTGCTTCGCTTCTCTTTCTTTTTCCTTGCTCTGCTTTGCTTTGCTCTGCTCTTCCGGGCACACTTTTGCTTTTCCTTCTCTGCTTTCCTCTGCTGTTCTTGCCCCTGCTTTGCTTTGCTTTGCCTCAGATTGCTTTGCTTTGCTTTGTTTGCTTTGTCTTTCCTGGCAATGCTTTGCTTTTCCTCGTGCTACTTTGCTTCGCTTTCCTTTGCCTTGCTCTGCTTTTCTGGCCGTGCTTTGTTTGGTTTTGCTTTACTTTGCCTTCCCTCTTTGACACTGTTTTAGTTTTCCTCCTGCTGCCTTGCTTTCCCTTTCTCTGCTTTGCCTTCCCTGCGCATGCTTTCTTTTGCTTTTTCAGGCCACGCTTTCCTTTATTTAGCTTTGCTTTGTATTCCTGGCACTGCTTCGCTTTTCCTTCTCTACGTTGCTTTGTTTTCCTACCCCCGCTGTGCTTCGCCTTGCCTCAATTTCTTTCTTTCCTTTGCTCTACCTTTCCTGGCCCTGCTTTGTTTTTGCTTGTGCTACTTTGCTCTGCTTTGCTTTGCCTTACTGTCATTTGCCTTTCCTGGCCATGCTTTGCTTTGCTTTTCTTACCCCTGCTTTTCTTTCCTTTTCTGGCCCTGCTTTGTTTTACTTTGCTTCACTTTGCCTTGAATTCCTGACAGTGCTATGCTTTGTCTTCTGCTGCTTTGCTTTGTTTTGCATTGCTGTGCTTTGCATTCCCTGGCCCTCATTTTTGTTTTTCTTCCCCCTCCCCCCCCCCCCAACCCCCCCCCACCCCCCCCCGGCCATGCTTTCCTTTGTTTTGCTTCGCTTCGTATTCCTGGCACCTCTTGGTTTTACTTTTCCTGCTCTGCTCTGCTTTTCCTACCCCTGCTGTGCTTTGCCTCGCCTCAAACTGCATTCTTTACTTTGCTCTACGTTTCCTGGCCCTGCTGGGACTTTCCTTGTACGAGTTTGCACTGCTTTGCTTTGCCTTGCTCTGCTTTGCCTTTCCTGGCCATGCTTTTTCAGGCCACGCTTTCCTTTGTCTTGCTTCGCTTCGTATTCCTGGCACCTCTTGGTTTTACTTTCTCTGCTCTGCTCTGCTTTTCCTACCCCTGCTGTGCTTTGCCTTGCCTCAAACTGCTTTCGTAACTTTGCTCTACGTTACCTGGCACTGCTGGGACTTTCCTTGTACAAGTTTACACTGCTTTGCTTTGCCTTGCTCGGCTTTCCTCTTCATTTCTCTGCTCTCCTTTGCTGCGCTAGGCTTCCTTTGCAGACCGTCCAGACGATTTTGCCGATGAGGCGATCGGTATATTTCGGAACGCATAAACCCTCAGACACACAGCTGGGCCTCCCCGCAGCCCGGACACTGTCCCCTCGCAACTCGAGGGTGGGGGCAGCAGGCCCGGCCACCCGACATGGTCAGTTCTGTGGCCCCAGCCGTGTGGCCTGCCGCTAGGCGGGCCCCACTTCTACCCGTCTGGGGACGGCGTTGGGTGAGGTTTTCAATGACGGTAAGTAACTACATGATTCCCACAACTACATTGGATGGAAGGCAAGAATAAATAAATAAATAAATAAATAAATAAATAAATAAATAAATAAAGATAAAACCAGGTAAAGCAAGACATGGTTCTTGCCCGCTGTCACGGCGGACTATGAGGTGTCAGGGAGGCCGGGGAGCGGGCGAGCAGGGTACAGCCACCGTCCGAGTCTGGCCGCCAGCTCTACCCGGCATGAGGGCCCTGCGGTCTTTGCCCCGCAGACACTGGGAACCGGCAGGAGGGCTGGCCGCCAGCTCCTTACATTTGCTTCGCTTCTCTTTGTTTTTCCTTGCTCTGCTTTGCTTTGCTCTGCTCTGCTCTTCCGGGCACACTTTTGCTTTTCCTTCTCTGCTTTCCTCTGCTGTTCCTGCCCCTGCTTTGCTTTGCTTTGCCTCAGGTTGCTTTGCTTTGCTTTGTTTGCTTTGTCTTTCCTGGTAATGCTTTGCTTTTCCTCGTGCTACTTTGCTTTGCTTTGCTTTGCTTTGCCTTGCTCTGCTTTGCCTCCACTGGCCATGCTTTCTTTTGCTTTTTCAGGCCACGCTTTCCTTTGTTTTGCTTTGCTTTGTATTCCTGCCACGGCTTTGCTTTACCTTCTCTGCTCTGCTTTGCTTTTCCTACGCCTGCTGTGCTTTGCCTTGCCTCCTCTAACTGCTTTCTTTCTTTTGCTCTACATTTCCTGGCACTGCTTTGCTTTTCCTTGTGCTACTTTCCTTTGCTTTGCTCTGCCTTGCACTGCTTTGCCTTTCCTGGACATGCTTTACTTTGCTTTTCCTGGCTCTGCTTTGCTTGGTCTTTTTTTTGCGTTTTTTGTTTTTTTGTTTTTTTTTTTTTTGTTTTTTTAATATAGTTACACATTCATTGCATTGCTTTTTTTTATTTTTGGACCTCTTTGCTTTGGTTTTCCTGGCCGCGCTTTGCTTTGCCTGGCCCTGCTTGTCATTTCTTTTCATTATGCCGCATTCTTTTCCCTAGCAGGGCTTTGCTTTGCCTTGCTCGGCTTTGCCTCCACTGGCCATGTTTTCTTTTGCTTTTCAGGCCACGCTTTCCTTTGTTTTGCTTTGCTTTGTATTCCTGCCACGGCTTTGCTTTACCTTCTCTGCTCTGCTTTGCTTTTCCTACCCCTGTTGTGCTTTGTCTCGCCTCAAACTGCTTTCTTTCTTTTGCTCTACATTTCCTGGCCCTGCTTTGCTTTTCCTTGTGCTACTTTCCTTTGCTCTGCTCTGCCTTGCACCGCTTTGCCTTTCCTGGACACGCTTTTCTTTGCTTTTCCTGGCCCTGCTTTGCTTGGTCTTTTTTTTGCGTTTTTTTGGTTTGTTTGTTTGTTTGTTTGTTTGTTTTATTTTAGTATAGATACATTTTCATTGCATTGCTTTGTTTTATTTTTGGACCTTTTTGCTTTGGTTTTCCTGGCCACGCTTTGCTTTTCCTGGCCATGCTTTTTCAGGCCATGCTTTCCTTTGTTTTGCTTTGCTTCGTATTCCTGCCACGACTTTGCTTTACCTTCTCTGCTCTGCTTTGCTTTTCCTACCCCTGTTGTGCTTTGTCTCGCCTCAAACTGCTTTCTTTCTTTTGCTCTACATTTCCTGGCCCTGCTTTGCTTTTCCTTGTGCTACTTTCCTTTGCTCTGCTCTGCCTTGCACCGCTTTGCCTTTCCTGGACACGCTTTTCTTTGCTTTTCCTGGCCCTGCTTTGCTTGGTCTTTTTTTTGCGTTTTTTTGGTTTGTTTGTTTGTTTGTTTGTTTGTTTTATTTTAGTATAGATACATTTTCATTGCATTGCTTTGTTTTATTTTTGGACCTTTTTGCTTTGGTTTTCCTGGCCACGCTTTGCTTTTCCTGGCCATGCTTTTTCAGGCCATGCTTTCCTTTGTTTTGCTTTGCTTCGTATTCCTGCCACGACTTTGCTTTACCTTCTCTGCTCTGCTTTGCTTTTCCTACCCCTGTTGTGCTTTGTCTCGCCTCAAACTGCTTTCTTTACTTTGCTCTACGTTTCCTGGCACTGCTGGGACTTTCCTTGTACGAGTTTGCACTGCTTTGCTTTGCCTTGCTCTGCGTTGCCTTTCCTGGCCATGCTTTTTCGGGCCACGCTTTCCTTTGTTTTGCTTTGCTTCGTATTCCTGCCACGACTTTGCTTTACCTTCTCTGCTCTGCTTTGCTTTTCCTACCCCTGTTGTGCTTTGCCTCGCCTCAAACTGCTTTCTTTACTTTGCTCTACCTTTCCTGGCACTGCTGGGACTTTCCTTGTACGAGTTTGCACTGCTTTGCTTTGCCTTGCTCGGCTTTCCTCTTCATTTCTCTGCTCTCCTGTGCTGCGCTAGGCTTCCTTTGCAGACCGTCCCGACGATTTTGCCGATGAGGCTATCGGTATATTTCGGAACGCATAAACCCTCAGACACACAGCTGGGCCTCCCCGCAGCCCGGACACTGTCCCCTCGCAACTCGAGGGTGGGGGCAGCAGGCCCGGCCACCCGACATGGTCAGTTCTGTGGCCCCAGCCGTGTGGCCCGCCGCTAGGCGGTCCCCACGGCTCCCCGTCTAGGGACGGTGTTGGGTGAGGTTTTGAACGACGATCAGTAACTACATGATTCCCACAACTACATTGGATGGAAGGCAAGAATAAATAAATAAATAAATAAATGCAGGGGGGAAAAAAAAAAAAAAAAAATCAGGTAAAGCAAGACATGGTTCTTGCCCGCTGTCACGGCGGACTATGAGGGTTCAGGGAGGCCGGGGAGCGGGCGAGCAGGGTACAGCCACTGTCCGAGTCTGGCCGCCAGCTCTACCCGGCATGAGGGCCCTGCGGTCTTTGCCCCGCAGACACTGGGAACCGGCAGGAGGGCTGGCCGCCAGCTCCTTACATTTGCTTCGCTTCTCTTTCTTTTTCCTTGCTCTGCTTTGCTTTGCTCTGCTCTTCCGGGCACACTTTTGCTTTTCCTTCTCTCCTTTCCTCTGCTGTTCCTGCCCCTGCTTTGCTTTGCTTTGCCTCAGATTGCTTTGCTTTGGTTCGTTTGCTTTGTCTTTCCTGGCAATGCTTTGCTTTTCCTCGTGCTACTTTGCTTCGCTTTCCTTTGCCTTGCTCTGCTTTTCTGGCCGTGCTTTGTTTGGTTTTGCTTTACTTTGCCTTCCCTCTTTGACACTGTTTTAGTTTTCCTCCTGCTGCCTTGCTTTCCCTTTCTCTGCTTTGCCTTCCCTGCGCATGCTTTCTTTTGCTTTTTCAGGCCACGCTTTCCTTTGTTTTCCTTTGCTTCGTATTCCTGGCGCCTCTTGGTTTTACCTTCTCTACTCTGCTTTGCTTTTCCTACCCCTGCTGTGCTTTGCCTCGCCTCAAACTGCTTTCTTTACTTTGCTCTACCTTTCCTGGCACTGCTGGGACTTTCCTTGTACGAGTTTGCACTGCTTTGCTTTGCCTTGCTCTGCTTTGCCTCCACTGGCCGTGTTTTCTTTTGCTTTTTCAGGCCACGCTTTCCTTTGTCTTGCTTCGCTTCGCTTTGTATTCCTGGCACCTCTAGGTTTTACTTTCTCTGCTCTGCTTTGCCTTGCCTCCAACTGCTTTCGTTACTTTGCTCTACCTTTCCTGGCCCTGCTGGGACTTTCCTTGTACGAGTTTGCACTGCTTTGCTTTGCCTTGCTCTGCTTTGCCTTTCCTGTCCGTGCTTTTTCAGGCCACGCTTTCCTTTGTTTTGCTTTGCTTTTTATTCCAGGCACCTCTTGGTTTTACTTTCTCTGCTCTGCTCTGTTTTTCCTACCCCTGCTGTGCTTTGCCTTGCCTCCTCAAACTGCTTTCTTTCTTTTGCTCTACATTTCCTGGCCCTGCTTTGCTTTTCCTTGTGCTACTTTCCTTTGCTCTGCTCTGCCTTGCACCGCTTTGCCTTTCCTGGACACGCTTTTCTTTGCTTTTCCTGGCCCTGCTTTGCTTGGTCTTTTTTTTGAGTTTTTTTGTTTTGTTTGTTTCTTTGTTTGTTTTATTTTAGTATAGATACATTTTCATTGCATTGCTTTGTTTTATTTTTGGACCTTTTTGCTTTGGTTTTCCTGGCCACACTTTGCTTTTCCTGGCCATGCTTTTTCAGGCCATGCTTTCCTTTGTTTTGCTTTGCTTCGTATTCCTGCCACGACTTTGCTTTACCTTCTCTGCTCTGCTTTGCTTTTCCTACCCCTGTTGTGCTTTGTCTCGCCTCAAACTGCTTTCTTTACTTTGCTCTACGTTTCCTGGCACTGCTGGGACTTTCCTTGTACGAGTTTGCACTGCTTTGCTTTGCCTTGCTCTGCGTTGCCTTTCCTGGCCATGCTTTTTCAGGCCACGCTTTCCTTTGTCTTGCTTCGCTTCGTATTCCTGGCACCTCTTGGTTTTACTTTCTCTGCTCTGCTCTGCTTTTCCTACCCCTGCTGTGCTTTGCCTTGCCTCAAACTGCTTTCGTAAATTTGCTCTACGTTTCCTGGCACTGCTGGGACTTTCCTTGTACGAGTTTGCACTGCTTTGCTTTGCCTTGCTCTGCGTTGCCTTTCCTGGCCATGCTTTTTCAGGCCACGCTTTCCTTTGTCTTGCTTCGCTTCGTATACCTGGCACCTCTTGGTTTTACTTTCTCTGCTCTGCTTTGCTTTTCCTACCCCTGCTGTGCTTTGCCTCGCCTCCAACTGCTTTCTTTACTTTGCTCTACGGTTCCTGGCACTGCTGGGACTTTCCTTGTACAAGTTTGCACTGCTTTGCTTTGCCTTGCTCGGCTTTCCTCTTCATCTCTCTGCTCTCCTGTGCTGCGCTAGGCTTCCTTTGCAGACCGTCCCGACGATTTTGCCGATGAGGCGATCGGTATATTTCGGAACGCATAAACCCTCAGACACACAGCTGGGCCTCCCCGCAGCCCGGACACTGTCCCCTCGCAACTCGAGGGTGGGGGCAGCAGGCCCGGCCACCCGACATGGTCAGTTCTGTGGCCCCAGCCGTGTGGCCTGCCGCTAGGCGGGCCCCACTGCTGCCCGTCTGGGGACGGTGTTGGGTGAGGTTTTGAACGACGATCAGTAACTACATGATTCCCACAACTACAGTGGATGGAAGGCAACAATCAATAAATAAATAAATAAATAAAGATAAAACCAGGTAAAGCAAGACATGGTTCTTGCCCACTGTCACGGCGGACTATGAGGTGTCAGGGAGGCCGGGGGCGGGCGAGCAGGGTACAGCCACCATCCGAGTCTGGCCGCCAGCTCTACCCGGCATGAGGGCCCTGTGGTCTTTGCCCCGCAGACACTGGGAACCGGCAGGAGGGCTGGCCGCCAGCTCCTTACATTTGCTTCGCTTCTCTTTCTTTTTCCTTGCTCTGCTTTGCTTTGCTCTGCTCTTCCGGGCACACTTTTGCTTTTCCTTCTCTACTTTCCTCTGCTTTTCTTGCCCCTGCTTTGCTTTGCTTTGCCTCAGATTGCTTTGCTTTGCTTTGTTTGCTCTGTCTTTCCTGGCACTGCTTTGCTTTTCCTTGTGCTACTTCACTTTGCTTTGCTCTGCCTTGCACTGCTTTGCCTTTCCTGGACACGCTTTACTTTGCTTTTCCTGGCCCTGCTTTGCTTGTTGTCTTTTTTGCCTTTTTTTTTATTTTTTTTTTTTTTTAATTTTAGATACATATTCATTGCATTGCTTTGTTTTATTTTTGGACCTTTTTGCTTTGGTTTTCCTCGCTGCGCTTTGCTTTTCCTGGCCCTGCTTTTTCAGGCCATGCTTTCCTTTGTCTTGCTTCGCTTCGTATTCCTGGCACCTCTTGGTTTTACTTTCTCTGCTCTGCTTTGCTTTTCCTACCCCTGCTCTGCTTTGCCTCGCCTCAAACTGCTTTCTTTACTTTGCTCTACGTTTCCTGGCACTGCTGGGACTTTCCTTGTACGAGTTTGCACCGCTTTGCTTTGCCTTGCTCTGCGTTGCCTTTCCTGGCCATGCTTTTTCAGGCCATGCTTTCCTTTGTTTTGCTTCGCTTTGTATTCCTGCCACGGCTTTGCTTTACCTTCTCTGCTGTGCTTTGCTTTTCCTACCCCTGCTGTGCTTTGCCTCGCCTCAAACTGCTTTCTTTACTTTGCTCTACGTTTCCTGGCACTGCTGGGACTTTCCTTGTACGAGTTCGCACTGCTTTGCTTTGCCTTGCTCTGCGTTGCCTTTCCTGGCCATGCTTTTTCAGGCCATGCTTTCCTTTGTTTTGCTTTGCTTTGTATTCCTGGCACTGCTTTGCTTTTCCTTCTCTACGTTGCTTTCTTTTCCTAACCCTGCTGTGCTTTGCCTTGCCTCCTCAAACTGCTTTCTTTCTTTTGCTCTACATTTCCTGGCACTGCTTTGCTTTTCCTTGTGCTACTTTCCTTTCCTTTGCTCTGCCTTGCACCGCTTTGCCTTTCCTGGACACGCTTTACTTTGCTTTTCCTGGCCCTGCTTTGCTTGTTGTCTTTTTTGCCTTTTTTTTTTTTTTTTTTTTTTTTTTTTACTTTAGATACATATTCATTGCATTGCTTTGTTTTATTTTTGGACCTTTTGGCTTTGGTTTTCCTCGCTGCGCTTTGCTTTTCCTGGCCATGCTTTTTCAGGCCACGCTTTCCTTTGTCTTGCTCTGCTTTTATTCCTGGCACCTCTTGGTTTTACTTTCTCTGCTCTGCTCTGCTTTTCCTACGCCTGCAGTGCTTTGCCTTGCCTCAAACTGCTTTCCTTACTTCGCTCTACGTTTCCTGGCAATGCTGGGACTTTCCTTGTACGAGTTTGCACTGCTTCGCTTTGCCTTGCTCTGCTTTGCCTTTCCTGGCCACGCTTTTTCAGGCCACGCTTTCCTTTGTCTTGCTCTGCTTTGTATTCCTGGCACCTCTTGGTTTTACTTTCTCTGCTCTGCTTTGCTTTTCCTACACCTGCTGTGCTTTCCCTCGCCTCCAACTGCTTTCTTTACTTTGCTCTACGTTTCCTGGCACTGCTGGGACTTTCCTTGTACAAGCTTGCACTGCTTCGCTTTGCCTTGCTCTGCGTTGCCTTTCCTGACCATGCTTTTTCAGGCCATGCTTTCCCTTGTCTTGCTTCGCTTTGTTTTCCTGCCACGGCTTTGCTTTACCTTCTCTGCTCTGCTTTGCTTTTCCTACCCCTGCTTTGCTTTGCCTCGCCTCAAACTGCTCTCTTTACTCTGCTCTACGTTTCCTGGCACTGCTGGGACTTTCCTTGTACGAGTTTGCACTGCTTTGCTTTGCCTTGCTCGGCTTTCCTCTTCATTTCTCTGCTCTCCTGTGCTGCGCTAGGCTTCCTTTGCAGACCGTCCCGACGATTTTGCCGATGAGGCTATCGTTATATTTCGGAACGCATAAACCCTCAGACACACAGCTGGGCCTCCCCGCAGCCCGGACACTGTCCCCTCGCAACTCGAGGGTGGGGGCAGCAGGCCCGGCCACCCGACATGGTCAGTTCTGTGGCCCCAGCCGTGTGGCCTGCCGCTAGGCGGGCCCCACTGCTATTCGTCTGGGGACGGCGTTGGGTGAGGTTTTCAACGACGGTAAGTAACTACATGATTCCCACAACTACATTGGATGGAAGGCAACAATAAATAAATAAATAAATAAATAAATAAATAAAGATAAAACCAGGTAAAGCAAGACATGGTTCTTGCCCACTGTCACGGCGGACTAAGAGGTGTCAGGGAGGCCGGGGAGCGGGCGAGCAGGGTACAGCCACCGTCCGAGTCTGGCCGCCAGCTCTACCCGGCATGAGGGCCCTGCGGTCTTTGCCCCGCAGACACTGGGAACCGGCAGGAGGGCTGGCCGCCAGCTCCTTACATGTGCTTCGCTTCTCTTTCTTTTTCCTTGCTCTGCTTTGCTTTGCTCTGCTCTGCTCTTCCGGGCACACTTTTGCTTTTCCTTCTCTACTTTCCTCCGCTGTTCCTGCCCCTGCTTTGCTTTGCTTTGCCTCAGATTGCTTTGCTTTGCTTTGTTTGCTTTGTCTTTCCTGGCAATGTTATGCTTTTCCTCGTGCTACTTCGCTTTGCTTTGCTTTGCTTTGCCTTGCTCTAGTTTGCCTCCACGGGCCATGTTTTCTTTTGCTTTTTCAGGCCACGCTTTCCTTTGTTTTGCTTTGCTTTGTATTCCTGCCACGGCTTTGCTTTACCTTCTCTGCTCTGCTTTGCTTTTCCTACCCCTGCTGTGCTTTGCCTTGCCTCAAACTGCTTTCGTTAGTTTGCTCTACCTTTCCTGGCACTGCTGGGACTTTCCTTGTACGAGTTTGCACTGCTTTGCTTTGCCTTGCTCTGCTTTGCCTTTCCTGGCCATGCTTTTTCAGGCCACGCTTTCCTTTGTTTTCCTTTGCTTCGTATTCCTGGCACCTCTTGGTTTTACCTTCTCTTCTCTGCTTTGCTTTTCCTACCCCTGCTGTGCTTTGCCTCGCCTCAAACTGCTTTCTTTACTTTGCTCTACCTTTCCTGGCACTGCTGGGACTTTCCTTGTACGAGTTTGCACTGCTTTGCTTTGCCTTGCTCTGCGTTGCCTTTCCTGGCCATGCTTTTTCAGGCCATGCTTTCCTTTGTTTTCCTTTGCTTCGTATTCCTGGCGCCTCTTGGTCTTACCTTCTCTGCTCTGCTTTGCTTTTCCTACCCCTGCTGTGCTTTGCCTCGCCTCAAACTGCTTTCTTTACTTTGCTCTACCTTTCCTGGCACTGCTGGGACTTTCCTTGTACGAGTTTGCACTGCTTTGCTTTGCCTTGCTCTGCTTTGCCTCCACTGGCCGTGTTTTCTTTTGCTTTTTCAGGCCACGCTTTCCTTTGTCTTGCTTCGCTTCGCTTTGTATTCCTGGCACCTCTAGGTTTTACTTTCTCTGCTCTGCTTTGCCTTGCCTCCAACTGCTTTCGTTACTTTGCTCTACCTTTCCTGGCCCTGCTGGGACTTTCCTTGTACGAGTTTGCACTGCTTTGCTTTGCCTTGCTCTGCTTTGCCTTTCCTGTCCGTGCTTTTTCAGGCCACGCTTTCCTTTGTTTTGCTTTGCTTTTTATTCCAGGCACCTCTTGGTTTTACTTTCTCTGCTCTGCTCTGTTTTTCCTACCCCTGCTGTGCTTTGCCTTGCCTCCTCAAACTGCTTTCTTTCTTTTGCTCTACATTTCCTGGCCCTGCTTTGCTTTTCCTTGTGCTACTTTCCTTTGCTTTGCTCTGCCTTGCACCGCTTTGCCTTTCCTGGACACGCTTTTCTTTGCTTTTCCTGGCCCTGCTTTGCTTGGTCTTTTTTTTGCGTTTTTTTGTTTTGTTTGTTTGTTTGTTTGTTTGTTTTATTTTAGTATAGATACATTTTCATTGCATTGCTTTGTTTTATTTTTGGACCTTTTTGCTTTGGTTTTCCTGGCCACGCTTTGCTTTTCCTGGCCATGCTTTTTCAGGCCATGCTTTCCTTTGTTTTGCTTTGCTTCGTATTCCTGCCACGACTTTGCTTTACCTTCTCTGCTCTGCTTTGCTTTTCCTACCCCTGTTGTGCTTTGTCTCGCCTCAAACTGCTTTCTTTACTTTGCTCTACGTTTCCTGGCACTGCTGGGACTTTCCTTGTACGAGTTTGCATTGCTTTGCTTTGCCTTGCTCTGCGTTGCCTTTCCTGGCCATGCTTTTTCGGGCCACGCTTTCCTTTGTTTTGCTTTGCTTCGTATTCCTGGCACCTCTTGGTTTTACTTTCTCTGCTCTGCTCTGCTTGTCCTACCCCTGCTGTGCTTTGCCTTGCCTCAAACTGCTTTCGTTACTTTGCTCTACGGTTCCTGGCACTGCTGGGACTTTCCTTGTACAAGTTTGCACTGCTTTGCTTTGCCTTGCTCGGCTTTCCTCTTCATTGCTCTGCTCTCCTGTGCTGCGCTAGGCTTCCTTTGCAGACTGTCCCGACGATTTTGCCAATGAGGCGATCGGGTATATTTAGGAACGCATAAACCCTCAGACACACAGCTGGGCCTCCCCGCAGCCCGGACACTGTCCCCTCGCAACTCGAGGGTGGGGGCAGCAGGCCCGGCCACCCGACATGGTCAGTTCTGTGGCCCCAGCCGTGTGGCCCGCCGCTAGGCGGTCCCCACTGCTCCCCGTCTGGGGACGGTGTTGGGTGAGGTTTTGAACGACGATCAGTAAATACATGATTCCCACAACTACATTGGATGGAAGGCAACAATCAATAAATAAATAAATAAATGCAGGGGGGGAAAAAAAAAAAAAAAAAAATCAGGTAAAGCAAGACATGGTTCTTGCCCGCTGTCACGGCGGACTATGAGGTGTCAGGGAGGCCGGGGAGCGGGCGAGCAGGGTACAGCCACCGTCCGAGTCTGGCCGCCAGCTCTACCCGGCATGAGGGCCCTGCGGTCTTTGCCCCGCAGACACTGGGAACCGGCAGGAGGGCTGGCCGCCAGCTCCTTACATTTGCTTCGCTTCTCTTTCTTTTTCCTTGCTCTGCTTTGCTTTGCTCTGCTCTTCCGGGCACACTTTTGCTTTTCCTTCTCTCCTTTCCTCTGCTGTTCCTGCCCCTGCTTTGCTTTGCTTTGCCTCAGATTGCTTTGCTTTGGTTCGTTTGCTTTGTCTTTCCTGGCAATGCTTTGCTTTTCCTCGTGCTACTTTGCTTCGCTTTCCTTTGCCTTGCTCTGCTTTTCTGGCCGTGCTTTGTTTGGTTTTGCTTTACTTTGCCTTCCCTCTTTGACACTGTTTTAGTTTTCCTCGTGCTGCCTTGCTTTCCCTTTCTCTGCTTTGCCTTCCCTGCGCATGCTTTCTTTTGCTTTTTCAGGCCACGCTTTCCTTTGTTTAGCTTTGCTTTGTATTCCTGGCACTGCTTCTCTTTTCCTTCTCTACGTTGCTTTGTTTTCCTACCCCCGCTGTGCTTCGCCTTGCCTCAATTTCTTTCTTTCCTTTGCTCTACCTTTCCTGGCCCTGCTTTGTTTTTGCTTGTGCTACTTTGCTCTGCTTTGCTTTGCCTTACTGTCATTTGCCTTTCCTGGCCATGCTTTGCTTTGCTTTTCTTACCCCTGCTTTTCTTTCCTTTTCTGGCCCTGCTTTCTTTTACTTTGCTTCACTTTGCCTTGAATTCCAGACAGTGCTTTGCTTTGTCTTGTGCTGCTTTGCTTTGTTTTGCATTGCTGTGCTTTGCATTCCCTGGCCCTCATTTTTGTTTTTCTTCCCCCTCCCCCCCCCCCCAACCCCCCCCCCACCGCCCCCCCCCCCCCGCCATGCTTTCCTTTGTTTTGCTTTGCTTTGTGTTCCTGGCTCTGCTATGCATTTCTTTGTGCTGTTTTGCTCTGCTTTGCTTTGCCTTGCTCTGCTTTGCCTTTCCTGGCCATGCTTTGCTTTGCTTTTTCTGGCCCTACTTTGCTTTGGTTGTTTTGTTTGTTCGGTTGTTTTTTTTTTACCCTTTTTCCTTTGTTTTTTTCTGGCCGTGCTTTGCTTTTCCTTATGCCACTTTCTTTTCCCTAGCGGGGCTTTGCTTTGCCTTGCTCTGCTTTCCTCCGCATTGCTCTGCTCTGCTCTGCTTTGCTGCTCTAGGCTTCTTTTGCAGACCGTCCCACCGATTTTGCCGACGAGTCGATCGGTGTATTTAGAAACACGTAAACCCTCAGACGCACACCTTGACCTCCCCCCACCTTGGCGACTGTCCCCTCGGAACTGGCGGACGAGGGGACAGGGATCTGGCCACCGGGCCGGGTCTATTCTGTGGCCCCCGCTGTCCGGCAAGCCGCCAGGTGGGCCCCGTTGCTATTCGTCTCGGGAGGGTGGGGGTTGCGAACGACGCTAAGTAACTACGTGATTCCTAAAAGTAAAGGGGGAAACAGACAACGATTATTATTATTATTACTACTACTGTTTTTATTATGTTTTCGTTATATATATATTTACTCTAATTTAGTACTTTCTTTTGTAATAACTCTTAAGTAGTATATATAATATTATATATCTATGGATCGTTTATGTAACGATAAAAAGCTAAAGCAAACCGGCCGGGCAGCCAGCCACACCGAGTCGCACAGGTGGCGAGCTGCTCGTGACCGAGCGGGAGCCTCTTATGTCAGAGCGGCCGGCGGCCGGAAGCAACCGGGGGCCGCTGCCACACCCTCGCCTTCTTGAACGCCCGCCTCCCCGTAACCCGGCAACGGGCCCCTCCCTATTCGTCTGGGGCGGGTGGGGGGTGCGATTTCGAAGGACACTAAGGAACTACACGTTTCGTATTCACAGCACTGTTTTTCTTTGCTTTGCTTTTCCTGGCCCTGCTTTGCTTTGCTTTGCATTCGTGGCACCGCTTTGTTTTTCCCGGCCCTGTTTTGCTTTGTTTTTACTGACCCCGATTCGTTTTGCTTTTCCTGGCCCTGCTTGACTTTTCTTTGCCCGATAAGGCTTTCTTTTTCCTCGCAGGGTTTGCTTTGCTTTGCCTTGCTCTGCTTTGCCTTCCCTGGCCCTGCTACGTTTTGCTTCTTCCGGCCACGCTTTCCTTTGCTTAGCTTTGCTTCGTATTCCTGGCGCAGCTTTGCTTTTTCTTCTCTGCTTTGCTTTGCTTCTCCTACCCCTGCTGTGCTTCGCCTCGCCTCAAAGTCCTTTGCTTTGCCTTTCCTGGCCCTGCTTTGCTTTTCCTTGTGCTACTTTGCTCTGCTCTGCTTTGCCTTACTGTCATTTGCCTTTCCTGGCCATGCTTTGCTTTGCTTTTCTTACCCCTGCTTTTCTTTCCTTTTCTGGCCCTGCTTTCTTTTACTTTGCTTCACTTTGCCTTGAATTCCTGACAGTGCTTTGCTTTGTCTTGTGCTGCTTTGCTTTGTTTTGCATTGCTGTGCTTTGCATTCCCTGGCCCTCGTTTTTTTTTTTTTTCTTTCTTCGCTCCCCCCCCCCACCTCCCCCCGTCCCCCCCCCCCCCCCTCCCCCCCCCCCCGACCATGCCTTCCTTTGTTTTGCTTTGCTTTGTGTTCCTGGCTCTGCTATGCATTTCTTTGTGCTGCTTTGCTCTGCTTTGCTTTGCCTTGCTCTGCATTCCCTGGCCCTCATTTTTTTTTTTTTTCTCCCCCCCCACCCCGGCCATGCCTTCCTTTGTTTGCTTTGCTTTGTGTTCCTGGCTCTGCTATGTATTTCTTTGTGCTGCTTTGCTCTGCTTTGCCTTTCCTGGCCATGCTTTGCTTTGCTTTTTCTGGCCCTACTTTGTTTTGTTTTTTGTTTTTTTTTTTGTTTGTTTGTTTGTTTGTTTTTTACCCTTTTTCCTTTGTTTTTTCTGGCCGTGCTTTGCTTTTCCTTATGCCACTTTCTTTTCCCTAGCGGGGCTTTGCTTTGCCTTGCTCTGCTTTCCTCCGCATTGCTCTGCTCTGCTCTGCTTTGCTGCTCTAGGCTCCTTTTGCAGACCGTCCCACCGATTTTGCCGACGAGTCGATCGGTGTATTTAGAAACACGTAAACCCTCAGACGCACACCTTGACCTCCCCCCACCTCGGCGACTGTCCCCTCGGAACTGGCGGACGAGGGGACAGGGATCTGGCCACCGGGCCGGGTCTATTCTGTGGCCCCCGCTGTCCGGCGAGCCGCCAGGTGGGCCCCGTTGCTATTCGTCTGGGGAGGGTGGGGGTTGCGAACGACGCTAAGTAACTACGTGATTCCTAAAAGTAAAGGGGGAAACAGACAACGATTATTATTATTATTACTACTACTGTTTTTATTATGTTTTCGTTATATATATATTTACTCTTATTTAGTACTTTCTTTTGTAATAACTCTTAAGTAGTATATATAATATTATATATCTATGGATCGTTTATGTAACGATAAAAAGCTAAAGCAAACCGGCCGGGCAGCCAGCCACACCGAGTCGCACAGGTGGCGAGCTGCTCGTGACCGAGCGGGAGCCTCTTATGTCAGAGCGGCCGGCGGCCGGAAGCAACCGGGGGCCGCTGCCACACCCTCGCCTTCTTGAACGCCCGCCTCCCCGTAACCCGGCAACGGGCCCCTCCCTATTCGTCTGGGGCGGGTGGGGGGTGCGATTTCGAAGGACACTAAGGAACTACACGTTTCGTATTCACAGCACTGTTTTTCTTTGCTTTGCTTTTCCTGGCCCTGCTTTGCTTTGCTTTGCATTCGTGGCACCGCTTTGTTTTTCCCGGCCCTGTTTTGCTTTGTTTTTACTGACCCCGATTCCTTTTGCTTTTCCTGGCCCTGCTTGACTTTTCTTTGCCCGATAAGGCTTTCTTTTTCCTCGCAGGGTTTGCTTTGCTTTGCCTTGCTCTGCTTTGCCTTCCCTGGCCCTGCTACGTTTTGCTTCTTCCGGCCACGCTTTCCTTTGCTTAGCTTTGCTTCGTATTCCTAGCGCCGCTTTGCTTTTTCTTCTCTGCTTTGCTTTGCTTCTCCTACCCCTGCTGTGCTTCGCCTCGCCTCAAAGTCCTTTGCTTTGCCTTTCCTGGCCCTGCTTTGCTTTTCCTCGTGCTACTTTGCTTTGCCTTGGTCTGCTTTGCTTTTCCTCGTGCTACTTTGCTTTGCCTTGGTCTGCTTTGCTTTTCCTTGCCGTGCTTTGTTTTGTTTTGCTCTGCTTTATATTCACCGCATCGCCTTGCTTTCCTTGGCCCTGCATTTTTTTTTTTTTTTTTCTCTGTCCCTCTTTGTTTAGCTTTCCCTGGACCTGCTTTGCTTTGCTTTGCGTTCGGGGCACCTCTTTGCTTTTCCTGGACCTCCTTTGCTTGGGTTTTTCTCGCCCTTCTTTGTTTTGCTTTTCCCGGCCCTGCCTTGCTTTGTTTGGCTTTATTTCGTATTCATGACGCCGCTTTTCTTTTCCTGGACCTCCTTTGCTTGGGTTTTTCTCGCCCTTCTTTGTTTTGATTTCCTGGCCCTGCTTTGCTTTGTTTTTACTGACCCCGATTCCTTTTGCTTTTCCTGGCCCTGCTTGACTTTTCTTTGCCCGATAAGGCTTTCTTTTTCCTCGCAGGGTTTGCTTTGCTTTGCCTTGCTCTGCTTTGCCTTCCCTGGCCCTGCTACGTTTTGCTTCTTCCGGCCACGCTTTCCTTTGCTTAGCTTTGCTTCGTATTCCTGGCGCTGCTTTGCTTTTTCTTCTCTGCTTTGCTTTGCTTCTCCTACCCCTGCTGTGCTTCGCCTCGCCTCAAAGTCCTTTGCTTTGCCTTTCCTGGCCCTGCTTTGCTTTTCCTTGTGCTACTTTGCTCTGCTTTGCTTTGCCTTACTGTCATTTGCCTTTCCTGGCCATGCTTTGCTTTGCTTTTCTTACCCCTGCTTTTCTTTCCTTTTCTGGCCCTGCTTTGTTTTACTTTGCTTCACTTTGCCTTGAATTCCAGACAGTGCTTTGCTTTGTCTTGTGCTGCTTTGCTTTGTTTCGCATTGCTGTGCTTTGCATTCCCTGGCCCTGTTTTTTTTTTTCCTTTCTTCGCCCCCCCCCCCCCCCCCCCCCCCCCCCCCCCGGCCATGCCTTCCTTTGTTTTGCTTTGCTTTGTGTTCCTGGCTCTGCTATGCATTTCTTTGTGCTGCTTTGCTCTGCTTTGCTTTGCCTTGCTCTGCATTCCCTGGCCCTCATTTTTTTTTTTTCTCCCCCCCCCACCCCGGCCATGCCTTCCTTTGTTTTCCTTTGCTTTGTGTTCCTGGCTCTGCTATGTATTTCTTTGTGCTGCTTTGCTCTGCTTTGCCTTTCCTGGCCATGCTTTGCTTTGCTTTTTCTGGCCCTACTTTGCTTTGGTTTTTTTTGTTTGTTTGTTTGTTTTTTGTTTTTTTTTTTTTGTGTTTTTTTTTTTTTTTACCCTTTTTCCTTTGTTTTTTTCTGGCCGTGCTTTGCTTTTCCTTATGCCACTTTCTTATCCCTAGCGGGGCTTTGCTTTGCCTTGCTCTGCTTTCCTCCGCATTGCTCTGCTCTGCTCTGCTTTGCTGCTCTAGGCTCCTTTTGCAGACCGTCCCACCGATTTTGCCGACGAGTCGATCGGTGTATTTAGAAACACGTAAACCCTCAGACGCACACCTTGACCTCCCCCCACCTCGGCGACTGTCCCCTCAGAACTGGCGGACGAGGGGACAGGGATCTGGCCACCGGGCCGGGTCTATTCTGTGGCCCCCGCTGTCCGGCGAGCCGCCAGGTGGGCCCCGTTGCTATTCGTCTGGGGAGGGTGGGGGTTGCGAACGACGCTAAGTAACTACGTGATTCCTAAAAGTAAAGGGGGAAACTGACAACGATGATTATTATTATTGCTACTACTCTTTTTATTATGTTTTCGTTATATATATATTTACTCTTATTTAGTACTTTCTTTTGTAATAACTTTTAAGTAGTATATGTAATATTAAATATCTATCGATCGTTTATGTAACGATAAAAAGCTAAAGCAAACCGGCCGGGCAGCCAGCCACACCGAGTCGCACAGGTGGCGAGCTGCTCGTGACCGAGCGGGAGCCTCTTATGTCAGAGCGGCCGGCGGCCGGAAGCAACCGGGGGCCGCTGCCACACCCTCGCCTTCTCGAACGCCCGCCTCCCTGTTACCCGGCAACGGGCCCCTCCCTATTCGTCTGGGGCGGGTGGGGGGTGCGATTTCGGACGACACTAAGGAACTACACGTTTCGTATTCACAGCGCTGTTTTTCTTTGCTTTGCTTTTCCTGGCCCTGCTTTGCTTTGCTTTGCATTCGTGGCACCGCTTTGTTTTTCCCGGCCCTGTTTTGCTTTGTTTTTACTGACCCCGATTCGTTTTGCTTTTCCTGGCCCTGCTTGACTTTTCTTTGCCCGATAAGGCTTTCTTTTTCCTTGCAGGGTTTGCTTTGCTTTGCCTTGCTCTGCTTTGCCTTCCCTGGCCCTGCTACGTTTTGCTTCTTCCGGCCACGCTTTCCTTTGCTTAGCTTTGCTTCGTATTCCTGGCGCAGCTTTGCTTTTTCTTCTCTGCTTTGCTTTGCTTCTCCTACCCCTGCTGTGCTTCGCCTCGCCTCAAAGTCCTTTGCTTTGCCTTTCCTGGCCCTGCTTTGCTTTTCCTTGTGCTACTTTGCTCTGCTTTGCTTTGCCTTACTGTCATTTGCCTTTCCTGGCCATGCTTTGCTTTGCTTTTCTTACCCCTGCTTTTCTTTCCTTTTCTGGCCCTGCTTTGTTTTACTTTGCTTCACTTTGCCTTGAATTCCAGACAGTGCTTTGCTTTGTCTTGTGCTGCTTTGCTTTGTTTCGCATTGCTGTGCTTTGCATTCCCTGGCCCTCTTTTTTTTTTTTCTTTCTTCGCCCCCCCCCCCTTCTCCCCCCGCCCCCCCCCCCCCCCCGGCCATGCCTTCCTTTGTTTTGCTTTGCTTTGTGTTCCTGGCTCTGCTATGCATTTCTTTGTGCTGCTTTGCTCTGCTTTGCTTTGCCTTGCTCTGCATTCCCTGGCCCTCATTTTTTTTTTTTTTTCTCCCCCCCCCACCCCGGCCATGCCTTCCTTTGTTTGCTTTGCTTTGTGTTCCTGGCTCTGCTATGTATTTCTTTGTGCTGCTTTGCTCTGCTTTGCCTTTCCTGGCCATGCTTTGCTTTGCTTTTTCTGGCCCTACTTTGCTTTGTTTTTTTTGTTTGTTTGTTTGTTTTTTGCTTTTTGGTTTTTTTTTTTTACCCTTTTTCCTTTGTTTTTTCTGGCCGTGCTTTGCTTTTCCTTATGCCACTTTCTTTTCCCTAGCGGGGCTTTGCTTTGCCTTGCTCTGCTTTCCTCCGCATTGCTCTGCTCTGCTCTGCTTTGCTGCTCTAGGCTTCTTTTGCAGACCGTCCCACCGATTTTGCCGACGAGTCGATCGGTGTATTTAGAAACACGTAAACCCTCAGACGCACACCTTGACCTCCCCCCACCTCGGCGACTGTCCCCTCGGAACTGGCGGACGAGGGGACAGGGATCTGGCCACCGGGCCGGGTCTATTCTGTGGCCCCCGCTGTCCGGCGAGCCGCCAGGTGGGCCCCGTTGCTATTCGTCTGGGGAGGGTGGGGGTTGCGAACGACGCTAAGTAACTACTCGATTCGTAAAAGTAAAGGGGGAAACTGACAACGATTATTATTACTACTACTCTTTTTATTATGTTTTCGTTATATATATATTTACTCTTATTTAGTACTTTCTTTTGTAATAACTTTTAAGTAGTATACGTAATATTAAATATCTATCGATCGTTTATATAACGATAAAAAGCTAAAGCAAACCGGCCGGGCAGCCAGCCACACCGAGTCGCACAGGTGGCGAGCTGCTCGTGACCGAGCGGGAGCCTCTTATGTCAGAGCGGCCGGCGGCCGGAAGCAACCGGGGGCCGCTGCCACACCCTCGCCTTCTTGAACGCCCGCCTCCCCGTTACCCGGCAATGGGCCCCTCCCTATTCGTCTGGGGCGGGTGGGGGGTGCGATTTCGGACGACACTAAGGAACTACACGTTTCGTATTCACAGCACTGTTTTTCTTTGCTTTGCTTTTCCTGGCCCTGCTTTGCTTTGCTTTGCATTCGTGGCACCGCTTTGTTTTTCCCGGCCCTGTTTTGCTTTGTTTTTACTGACCCCGATTCCTTTTGCTTTTCCTGGCCCTGCCTGACTTTTCTTTGCCCGATAAGGCTTTCTTTTTCCTCGCAGGGTTTGCTTTGCTTTGCCTTGCTCTGCTTTGCCTTCCCTGGCCCTGCTACGTTTTGCTTCTTCCGGCCACGCTTTCCTTTGCTTAGCTTTGCTTCGTATTCCTGGCGCCGCTTTGCTTTTTCTTCTCTGCTTTGCTTTGCTTCTCCTACCCCTGCTGTGCTTCGCCTCGCCTCAAAGTCCTTTGCTTTGCCTTTCCTGGCCCTGCTTTGCTTTTCCTCACGCTACTTTGCTTTGCCTTGTTCTGCTTTGCTTTTCCTTGCCGTGCTTTGTTTTGTTTTGCTCTGCTTTGTATTCACCGCATCGCCTTGCTTTCCTTGGTCCTGCATTTTTTTTTTTTTTTTTTCTCTGTCCCTCTTTGTTTAGCTTTCCCTGGACCTGCTTTGCTTTGCTTTGCGTTCGCGGCACCTCTTTGCTTTTCGCGGACCTCCTTTGCTTGGGTTTTTCTCGCCCTTCTTTGTTTTGCTTTTCCCGGCCCTGCCTTGCTTTGTTTGGCTTTATTTCGTATTCATGACGCCGCTTTTCTTTTCCTGGACCTCCTTTGCTTGGGTTTTTCTCGCCCTTCTTTGTTTTGATTTCCTGGCCCTGCTTTGCTTTGTTTTTACTGACCCCGATTCCTTTTGCTTTTCCTGGCCCTGCTTGACTTTTCTTTGCCCGATAAGGCTTTCTTTTTCCTCGCAGGGTTTGCTTTGCTTTGCCTTGCTCTGCTTTGCCTTCCCTGGCCCTGCTACGTTTTGCTTCTTCCGGCCACGCTTTCCTTTGCTTAGCTTTGCTTCGTATTCCTGGCGCTGCTTTGCTTTTTCTTCTCTGCTTTGCTTTGCTTCTCCTACCCCTGCTGTGCTTCGCCTCGCCTCAAAGTCCTTTGCTTTGCCTTTCCTGGCCCTGCTTTGCTTTTCCTTGTGCTACTTTGCTCTGCTTTGCTTTGCCTTACTGTCATTTGCCTTTCCTGGCCATGCTTTGCTTTGCTTTTCTTACCCCTGCTTTTCTTTCCTTTTCTGGCCCTGCTTTGTTTTACTTTGCTTCACTTTGCCTTGAATTCCAGACAGTGCTTTGCTTTGTCTTGTGCTGCTTTGCTTTGTTTCGCATTGCTGTGCTTTGCATTCCCTGGCCCTGTTTTTTTTTTTCCTTTCTTCGCCCCCCCCCCCCCCCCCCCCCCCCCCCCCCGGCCATGCCTTCCTTTGTTTTGCTTTGCTTTGTGTTCCTGGCTCTGCTATGCATTTCTTTGTGCTGCTTTGCTCTGCTTTGCTTTGCCTTGCTCTGCATTCCCTGGCCCTCATTTTTTTTTTTTCTCCCCCCCCCACCCCGGCCATGCCTTCCTTTGTTTTCCTTTGCTTTGTGTTCCTGGCTCTGCTATGTATTTCTTTGTGCTGCTTTGCTCTGCTTTGCCTTTCCTGGCCATGCTTTGCTTTGCTTTTTCTGGCCCTACTTTGCTTTGGTTTTTTTTGTTTGTTTGTTTGTTTTTTGTTTTTTTGTTTGTTTTTTTTTTTTTTTTTACCCTTTTTCCTTTGTTTTTTTCTGGCCGTGCTTTGCTTTTCCTTATGCCACTTTCTTATCCCTAGCGGGGCTTTGCTTTGCCTTGCTCTGCTTTCCTCCGCATTGCTCTGCTCTGCTCTGCTTTGCTGCTCTAGGCTCCTTTTGCAGACCGTCCCACCGATTTTGCCGACGAGTCGATCGGTGTATTTAGAAACACGTAAACCCTCAGACGCACACCTTGACCTCCCCCCACCTCGGCGACTGTCCCCTCAGAACTGGCGGACGAGGGGACAGGGATCTGGCCACCGGGCCGGGTCTATTCTGTGGCCCCCGCTGTCCGGCGAGCCGCCAGGTGGGCCCCGTTGCTATTCGTCTGGGGAGGGTGGGGGTTGCGAACGACGCTAAGTAACTACGTGATTCCTAAAAGTAAAGGGGGAAACTGACAACGATGATTATTATTATTGCTACTACTCTTTTTATTATGTTTTCGTTATATATATATTTACTCTTATTTAGTACTTTCTTTTGTAATAACTTTTAAGTAGTATATGTAATATTAAATATCTATCGATCGTTTATGTAACGATAAAAAGCTAAAGCAAACCGGCCAGGCAGCCAGCCACACCGAGTCGCACAGGTGGCGAGCTGCTCGTGACCGAGCGGGAGCCTCTTATGTCAGAGCGGCCGGCGGCCGGAAGCAACCGGGGGCCGCTGCCACACCCTCGCCTTCTCGAACGCCCGCCTCCCCGTTACCCGGCAACGGGCCCCTCCCTATTCGTCTGGGGCGGGTGGGGGGTGCGATTTCGGACGACACTAAGGAACTACACGTTTCGTATTCACAGCGCTGTTTTTCTTTGCTTTGCTTTTCCTGGCCCTGCTTTGCTTTGCTTTGCATTCGTGGCACCGCTTTGTTTTTCCCGGCCCTGTTTTGCTTTGTTTTTACTGACCCCGATTCCTTTTGCTTTTCCTGGCCCTGCTTGACTTTTCTTTGCCCGATAAGGCTTTCTTTTTCCTTGCAGGGTTTGCTTTGCTTTGCCTTGCTCTGCTTTGCCTTCCCTGGCCCTGCTACGTTTTGCTTCTTCCGGCCACGCTTTCCTTTGCTTAGCTTTGCTTCGTATTCCTGGCGCAGCTTTGCTTTTTCTTCTCTGCTTTGCTTTGCTTCTCCTACCCCTGCTGTGCTTCGCCTCGCCTCAAAGTCCTTTGCTTTGCCTTTCCTGGCCCTGCTTTGCTTTTCCTTGTGCTACTTTGCTCTGCTTTGCTTTGCCTTACTGTCATTTGCCTTTCCTGGCCATGCTTTGCTTTGCTTTTCTTACCCCTGCTTTTCTTTCCTTTTCTGGCCCTGCTTTGTTTTACTTTGCTTCACTTTGCCTTGAATTCCAGACAGTGCTTTGCTTTGTCTTGTGCTGCTTTGCTTTGTTTCGCATTGCTGTGCTTTGCATTCCCTGGCCCTCTTTTTTTTTTTTCTTTCTTCGCCCCCCCCCCCTTCTCCCCCCGCCCCCCCCCCCCCCCCGGCCATGCCTTCCTTTGTTTTGCTTTGCTTTGTGTTCCTGGCTCTGCTATGCATTTCTTTGTGCTGCTTTGCTCTGCTTTGCTTTGCCTTGCTCTGCATTCCCTGGCCCTCATTTTTTTTTTTTTTCTCCCCCCCCCACCCCGGCCATGCCTTCCTTTGTTTGCTTTGCTTTGTGTTCCTGGCTCTGCTATGTATTTCTTTGTGCTGCTTTGCTCTGCTTTGCCTTTCCTGGCCATGCTTTGCTTTGCTTTTTCTGGCCCTACTTTGCTTTGTTTTTTTTGTTTGTTTGTTTGTTTTTTGCTTTTTGGTTTTTTTTTTTTACCCTTTTTCCTTTGTTTTTTCTGGCCGTGCTTTGCTTTTCCTTATGCCACTTTCTTTTCCCTAGCGGGGCTTTGCTTTGCCTTGCTCTGCTTTCCTCCGCATTGCTCTGCTCTGCTCTGCTTTGCTGCTCTAGGCTTCTTTTGCAGACCGTCCCACCGATTTTGCCGACGAGTCGATCGGTGTATTTAGAAACACGTAAACCCTCAGACGCACACCTTGACCTCCCCCCACCTCGGCGACTGTCCCCTCGGAACTGGCGGACGAGGGGACAGGGATCTGGCCACCGGGCCGGGTCTATTCTGTGGCCCCCGCTGTCCGGCGAGCCGCCAGGTGGGCCCCGTTGCTATTCGTCTGGGGAGGGTGGGGGTTGCGAACGACGCTAAGTAACTACTCGATTCGTAAAAGTAAAGGGGGAAACTGACAACGATTATTATTACTACTACTCTTTTTATTATGTTTTCGTTATATATATATTTACTCTTATTTAGTACTTTCTTTTGTAATAACTTTTAAGTAGTATACGTAATATTAAATATCTATCGATCGTTTATATAACGATAAAAAGCTAAAGCAAACCGGCCGGGCAGCCAGCCACACCGAGTCGCACAGGTGGCGAGCTGCTCGTGACCGAGCGGGAGCCTCTTATGTCAGAGCGGCCGGCGGCCGGAAGCAACCGGGGGCCGCTGCCACACCCTCGCCTTCTTGAACGCCCGCCTCCCCGTTACCCGGCAATGGGCCCCTCCCTATTCGTCTGGGGCGGGTGGGGGGTGCGATTTCGGACGACACTAAGGAACTACACGTTTCGTATTCACAGCACTGTTTTTCTTTGCTTTGCTTTTCCTGGCCCTGCTTTGCTTTGCTTTGCATTCGTGGCACCGCTTTGTTTTTCCCGGCCCTGTTTTGCTTTGTTTTTACTGACCCCGATTCCTTTTGCTTTTCCTGGCCCTGCCTGACTTTTCTTTGCCCGATAAGGCTTTCTTTTTCCTCGCAGGGTTTGCTTTGCTTTGCCTTGCTCTGCTTTGCCTTCCCTGGCCCTGCTACGTTTTGCTTCTTCCGGCCACGCTTTCCTTTGCTTAGCTTTGCTTCGTATTCCTGGCGCCGCTTTGCTTTTTCTTCTCTGCTTTGCTTTGCTTCTCCTACCCCTGCTGTGCTTCGCCTCGCCTCAAAGTCCTTTGCTTTGCCTTTCCTGGCCCTGCTTTGCTTTTCCTCACGCTACTTTGCTTTGCCTTGGTCTGCTTTGCTTTTCCTTGCCGTGCTTTGTTTTGTTTTGCTCTGCTTTGTATTCACCGCATCGCCTTGCTTTCCTTGGTCCTGCATTTTTTTTTTTTTTTTTTTTCTCTGTCCCTCTTTGTTTAGCTTTCCCTGGACCTGCTTTGCTTTGCTTTGCGTTCGCGGCACCTCTTTGCTTTTCGCGGACCTCCTTTGCTTGGGTTTTTCTCGCCCTTCTTTGTTTTGCTTTTCCCGGCCCTGCCTTGCTTTGTTTGGCTTTATTTCGTATTCATGACGCCTCTTTTCTTTTCCTGGACCTCCTTTGCTTGGGTTTTTCTCGCCCTTCTTTGTTTTGCTTTTCCTGGCCCTGCTTTGCTCTGTTTGGCTTTACTTTGTGTTCAGGACGCCGCTTTTCTTTTCCTGGACCTCCTTTGCTTTGGTTTCTCTCGCCCCCTGCTTCGTTTTGCTTTTCCTGGCCCTCCTTGACTTTGCTTTTCTTCGTTCCGCTTTCTTTCCCCTAGCGGGGCTTTGCTCTGTCTCGCTCCGCTTTCCTCTGCAACGCTCTGCTCTGCTTTGCTGCGCTAGG
>NW_028153924.1:372500-390000 GCF_964211835.1 Anser anser
GCCGGGGACGCCCCCGGACGCTCAGCGTTCGTGCGCCGGCGGACCACCCGCCGGCTTCCCGCCGCTTTTCTCCACAGCTCTTTCTTTTCCCAGCGACTCGCGCGCGCGAGACCGCTTCTCGCTGCCCGGCGGGGCGAGGGGGGGGGCGGGAGGGAGTCGGCAGGCAGCTAAGGTTGACCAGTCGACAGAACCGACCCCCGAGCCCACGCCGCCACCGACGCCGCGCGACCCCTTTTCGTGCGCCGGCTCCCCCAGCCGCAAGTGCTCGCTCAGCACCGCTTCAGGAGCAGAGTCCCCGCTCTCTCCTATAGACGGACACAAAAGTCACCGCCCCCGAAAAGCTCCAAGACCTTTTCAAGAGACCCGCAGCGAGGCACCCGAGAGCAACCGACTTTTACCTCGACGTAACTGGAGGCAGAAAGAAACAGCGACGCCTACGACACCTTCCGAGCCGTCTCACGACCTACTCATCTACCGCTAGCCCCACGGCACGCCGCCAAGTCCCGTCCGAGTCAGGGTAGACGTGGCCGCCGTTCCCACAGCCCGACCGTCAGCGACCTCCTCCAGGCGGGCAGACGGGGCGCCCTCGGTAGGACACGGGTAGACCAGGCGGCCACAGGGGGACACGGTACACCTCCCGACCGCGGGAGGACACGGGGAGACCCGCCGGCCGGGACCGAACGCCGTCGGTCTGCCTTCCTTCGCTTTTCGCACGGGCCGTTCCGGCCCTTTTCGGAACTTTTCGGGCCTTTTCGGACCTTTCCGGCGCTTTTCGATGCTTTTCGCGTGGACGGACCCACTCGGGAACCGCGCGACCGACCGACAGACGGATGCCTTCGGACGCGCGCGCGCGCGCGCGCGCCCGTCGGTGCCGGGCAGACCCCGACGCCGTTCTCGCGGCCGGCCCCGCTGCAGCGACCCCTACAGGTCGCCACGGGCTACGCAAACATGGCGACCGCGGCCGGGTAGACCTGGCGGCCGCGAGAGGACACGGGTACGTCAGGCGGCCGCGAGGGGGCGCGGGGGGGCCCGGTAGACCTGGCGGCCGCAGGAGAACACGGGGAGACTAGGCGGCCACAGGAGGACGCGGCACACCCGGCGACCGCAGGAGGACACCGGCAGACCCGCCGGCCGGGACCGAACGCCGTCGGTCGGTCTGCCTTCCTTCGCTTTTCGTACGGGCCGTTCCGGCCCTTTTCGGCCCTTTTCGGCCCTTTTCGGCCCTTTCCGGCGCTATTCGGTGCTTTTCGCGTGGACGGACCCACTCGGGAACCGCGCGACCGACCGACAGACGGATGCCTTTGGACGTGCGCGCGCGCGTCCGCCGGTGCCGGGCAGACCCCGACGCCGTTCTCGCGGCCGGCCCCGCTGCAGCGACCCCTACAGGTCGCCACGGGCTATGCAAACACGGCGACCGCATAGACCCGGCGGCCGCAGGAGGACACGGGGAGACTAGGCGGCCACAGGAGGACGCGGTACACGCGGCAACCGCAGGAGGACACCGGCAGACCCGCCGGCCGGGACCGAACGCCGTCGGTCGGTCTGCCTTCCTTCGCTTTTCGTACGGGCCGTTCCGGCCCTTTTCGGACCTTTTCGGGCCTTTTCGCACCTTTCCGGCACTTTTCGGTGCTTTTCGCCTGGGCGGACCCACTCGGGAATCGCTTGACCGACCGACCGACCGACGGACGCCTTTGGACATGCGCGCGCATGCGTCCTTCGGCTTCCGGGTAGACCCGGACGCCGTTCTCGGCCAGGCGTTTGCCTCTGACGTCAGAGCGACGGGCGGCCCGAGGCAACCGGGGGCCGCGGCCGCGAGCTCGCCTTCTCGAACAGCCGCCTCCCCGTAGCCCGGCTACCGGCCCCTATTCGCCTGGGGCGGGTTGGGCTGGGGGGGAGCGACTTTGCACCACGCTAAGCAACTACACGTTTCGTTTTCACAGCACTGTTTTGCTTCGATATGCTTCTCCTGCCACTGCTACGCGTTGCTTTTCCTGACCCTGCTTGACTATGCTTTTCCTGATAAGGCTTTCTTTTCCTTCCGAGGCTTTCCTTCGTCTCGCATTTCTTCCCTTTGCACTGCCGACCGTACCCGGCATGAGGGCCCTGCGGTCTTTGCCCCGCAGACGCCAGGAACCGGCAGGAGGGCTGGCCGCCAGCTCCTTGCATTTGCTTCGCTTCTCTTTGTTTCTCCTTGCTTTGCTTTGCTTTGCTCTGCTCTTCCGGGCACAGTTTTGCTTTTCCTTCTCTGCGTTCCTCTGCTGTTCTCGCCCCTGCTTTGCTTTCCTTTGCCTCAGATTGCTTTGCCTCAGATTGCTTTGCTTTTTTGTTGTTGTTGTTGTTGTTTCTTTTTTTCTTCTTCTTCTTTTTTTTTTTTTTTGTTAATATAGATACATATTCATTTTATTGCTTTGTTTTATTTTTGGACCTTTTGGCTTTGGTTTTCCTGGCCGCGCTTTGCTTTGCCTGGCCCTGCTTGTCATTTCTTTTCATTATGCCGCATTCTTTTCCCTAGCAGGGCTTTGCTTTGCCTTGCTCGGCTTTCCTCTTCATTTCTCTGCTCTCCTGTGCTGCGCTAGGCTTCCTTTGCAGACCGTCCCGACGATTTTGCCGATGAGGCGATCGGTATATTTCGGAACGCATAAACCCTCAGACACACAGCTGGGCCTCCCCGCAGCCCGGACACTGTCCCCTCGCAACTCGAGGGTGGGGGCAGCAGGCCCGGCCACCCGACATGGTCAGTTCTGTGGCCCCAGCCGTGTGGCCTGCCGCTAGGCGGTCCCCACTGCTGCCCGTCTGGGGACGGTGTTGGGTGAGGTTTTCAACGACGATCAGTAACTACATGATTCCCACAACTACATTGGATGGAAGGCAACAATCAATAAATAAATAAATAAATAAAGATAAAACCAGGTAAAGCAAGACATGGTTCTTGCCCACTGTCACGGCGGACTATGAGGTGTCAGGGAGGCCGGGGAGCGGGCGAGCAGGGTACAGCCACCGTCCGAGTCTGGCCGCCAGCTCTACGCGGCATGAGGGCCCTGCGGTCTTTGCCCCGCAGACACTGGGAACCGGCAGGAGGGCTGGCCGCCAGCTCCTTACATTTGCTTCGCTTCTCTTTCTTTTTCCTTGCTCTGCTTTGCTTTGCTCTGCTCTTCCGGGCACACTTTTGGTTTTCCTTCTCTCCTTTCCTCTGCTGTTCTTGCCCCTGCTTTGCTTTGCTTTGCCTCAGATTGCTTTGCTTTGCTTTGTTTGCTCTGTCTTTCCTGGCACTGCTTTGCTTTTCCTTGTGCTACTTCACTTTGCTTTGCTCTGCCTTGCACTGCTTTGCCTTTCCTGGACACGCTTTACTTTGCTTTTCCTGGCCCTGCTTTGCTTGTTGTCTTTTTTGCCTTTTTTTTTATTTTTTTTTTTTTTTTACTTTAGATACATATTCATTGCATTGCTTTGTTTTATTTTTGGACCTTTTTGCTTTGGTTTTCCTCGCCGCGCTTTGCTTTTCCTGGCCATGCTTTTTCAGGCCACGCTTTCCTTTCTCTTGCTCTGCTTTTATTCCTGGCACCTCTTGGTTTTACTTTCTCTGCTCTGCTCTGCTTTTCCTACGCCTGCAGTGCTTTGCCTTGCCTCAAACTGCTTTCCTTACTTCGCTCTACGTTTCCTGGCAATGCTGGGACTTTCCTTGTACCAGTTTGCACTGCTTCGCTTTGCCTTGCTCTGCTTTGCCTTTCCTGGCCACGCTTTTTCAGGCCACGCTTTCCTTTGTCTTGCTCTGCTTTGTATTCCTGGCACCTCTTGGTTTTACTTTCTCTGCTCTGCTTTGCTTTTCCTACCCCTGCTGTGCTTTGCCTTGCCTCAAACTGCTTTCGTTAGTTTGCTCTACCTTTCCTGGCACTGCTGGGACTTTCCTTGTACGAGTTTGCACTGCTTTGCTTTGCCTTGCTCTGCGTTGCCTTTCCTGACCATGCTTTTTCAGGCCATGCTTTCCCTTGTCTTGCTTCGCTTTGTTTTCCTGCCACGGCTTTGCTTTACCTTCTCTGCTCTGCTTTGCTTTTCCTACCCCTGCTGTGCTTAGCCTCGCCTCAAACTGCTTTCTTTACTCTGCTCTACGTTTCCTGGCACTGCTGGGACTTTCCTTGTACAAGTTTGCACTGCTTTGCTTTGCCTTGCTCGGCTTTCCTCTTCATCTCTCTGCTCTCCTGTGCTGCGCTAGGCTTCCTTTGCAGACCGTCCCGACGATTTTGCCGATGAGGCGATCGGTATATTTCGGAACGCATAAACCCTCAGACACACAGCTGGGCCTCCCCGCAGCCCGGACACTGTCCCCTCGCAACTCGAGGGTGGGGGCAGCAGGCCCGGCCACCCGACATGGTCAGTTCTGTGGCCCCAGCCGTGTGGCCTGCCGCTAGGCGGTCCCCACTGCTGCCCGTCTGGGGACGGTGTTGGGTGAGGTTTTCAACGACGATCAGTAACTACATGATTCCCACAACTACATTGGATGGAAGGCAACAATAAATAAATAAATAAATAAATAAAGATAAAACCAGGTAAAGCAAGACATGGTTCTTGCCCGCTGTCACGGCGGACTATGAGGTGTCAGGGAGGCCGGGGAGCGGGCGAGCAGGGTACAGACATGTTGTGGTTTAACCCGGCTGGCAGCTAAACACCACACAGCCGTTCGCTCACCCTCCCCCCTCCCTCTCTGGGATGGGGGAGAGAAACGGGAAAGTGAAGCCGGTGAGTTGAGATAAAGACAGTTTATTAAGACAGGAATATAAAAATATAAGGAATATAAGGAATATAATAATAACAATAATAATAACAATAGTGATAATGATAATAGTATTAACAATAATAATGTGTAAGAAAACAAGTGATGCACAATGCAATTGCTCACCACCCGCTGACCGATGCCCAGCCTATTCCCGAGCAGCCGGCCCCCCCACCCCGGCCAGCCACCCCTATATATTGTTTAGCCATCCGAGTCTGGCCGAAAGCTCTACCCGGCATGAGGGCCCTGCGGTCTTTGCCCCGCAGACACTGGGAACCGGCAGGAGGGCTGGCCGCCAGCTCCTTACATGTGCTTCGCTTCTCTTTGTTTTTCCTTGCTCTGCTTTGCTTTGCTCTGCTCTGCTCTTCCGGGCACACTTTTGCTTTTCCTTCTCTACTTTGCTCTGCTTTTCTTGCCCCTGCTTTGCTTTGCTTTGCCTCAGATTGCTTTGCTTTGCTTTGTTTGCTCTGTCTTTCCTGGCACTGCTTTGCTTTTCCTCGTGCTACTTCGCTTTGCTTTGCTTTGCCTTGCTCTGCTTTGCCTCCACTGGCCATGTTTTCTTTTGCTTTTTCAGGCCACGCTTTCCTTTGTCTTGCTTTGCTTTGTATTCCTGCCACGGCTTTGCTTTACCTTCTCTGCTCTGCTTTGCTTTTCCTACACCTGCTGTGCTTTGCCTTGCTTCCTCAAACTGCTTTCTTCCTTTTGCTCTACATTTCCTGGCACTGCTTTCCTTTTCCTTGTGCTACTTCACTTTGCTTTGCTCTGCCTTGCACTGCTTTGCCTTTCCTGGACACGCTTTACTTTGCTTTTCCTGGCCCTGCTTTGCTTGGTGTTTTTTTTGCCTTTTTTTTTTTTTTTTTTTAATTTAGATATATATTCATTGCATTGCTTTGTTTTATTTCTGGACCTTTTTACTTTGGTTTTCCTGGCCGCGCTTTGCTTTTCCTGGCCATGCTTTTTCAGGCCATGCTTTCCTTTGTCTTACTTTGCTTCGTATTCCTGGCACCTCTTGGTTTTACTTTCTCTGCTCTGCTTTGCTTTTCCTACCCCTGCTGTGCTTTGCCTCGCCTCAAAATGCATTCTTTACTTTGCTCTACGTTTCCTGGCCCTGCTGGGACTTTCCTTGTACGAGTTTGCACTGCTTTGCTTTGCCTTGCTCTGCTTTGCCTTTCCTGGCCATGCTTTTTCAGGCCACGCTTTCCTTTGTCTTGCTTCGCTTCGTATTCCTGGCACCTCTTGGTTTTACTTTCTCTGCTCTGCTCTGCTTTTCCTACCCCTGCTGTGCTTTGCCTTGCCTCAAACTGCTTTCTTTACTTTGCTCTACGTTTCCTGGCCCTGCTGGGACTTTCCTTGTACGAGTTTGCACTGCTTTGCTTTGCCTTGCTCTGCTTTGCCTTTCCGGGCCATGCTTTTTCAGGCCACGCTTTCCTTTGTCTTGCTTCGCTTCGTATACCTGGCACCTCTTGGTTTTACTTTCTCTGCTCTGCTTTGCTTTTCCTACCCCTGCTCTGCTTTGCCTCGCCTCCAACTGCTTTCTTTACTTTGCTCTACGTTACCTGGCACTGCTGGGACTTTCCTTGTACAAGTTTGCACTGCTTTGCTTTGCCTTGCTCGGCTTTCCTCTTCATCTCTCTGCTCTCCTGTGCTGCGCTAGGCTTCCTTTGCAGACCGTCCCGACGATTTTGCCGATGAGGCGATCGGTATATTTCGGAACGCATAAACCCTCAGACACACAGCTGGGCCTCCCCGCAGCCCGGACACTGTCCCCTCGCAACTCGAGGGTGGGGGCAGCAGGCCCGGCCACCCGACATGGTCAGTTCTGTGGCCCCAGCCGTGTGGCCTGCCGCTAGGCGGTCCCCACTGCTGCCCGTCTGGGGACGGTGTTGGGTGAGGTTTTGAACGACGATCAGTAACTACATGATTCCCACAACTACATTGGATGGAAGGCAACAATAAATAAATAAATAAATAAATAAAGATAAAACCAGGTAAAGCAAGACATGGTTCTTGCCCGCTGTCACGGCGGACTATGAGGTGTCAGGGAGGCCGGGGAGCGGGCGAGCAGGGTACAGCCACCATCCGAGTCTGGCCGCCAGCTCTACCCGGCATGAGGGCCCTGCGGTCTTTGCCCCGCAGACACTGGGAACCGGCAGGAGGGCTGGCCGCCAGCTCCTTACATTTGCTTCGCTTCTCTTTCTTTTTCCTTGCTCTGCTTTGCTTTGCTCTGCTCTTCCGGGCACACTTTTGCTTTTCCTTCTCTACTTTGCTCTGCTTTTCTTGCCCCTGCTTTGCTTTGCTTTGCCTCAGATTGCTTTGCTTTGCTTTGTTTGCTCTGTCTTTCCTGGCACTGCTTTGCTTTTCCTTGTGCTACTTCACTTTTTCACTTTGCTTTGCTCTGCCTTGCACTGCTTTGCCTTTCCTGGACACGCTTTACTTTGCTTTTCCTGGCCCTGCTTTTCTTGGTTTTTTTTTTTGCCTTTTTTTTTTTTTTTTTTTTTTTTTTTTTTACTTTAGATATATATTCATTGCATTGCTTTGTTTTATTTCTGGACCTTTTTACTTTGGTTTTCCTGGCCGCGCTTTGCTTTTCCTGGCCCTGCTTTTTCAGGCCATGCTTTCCTTTGTCTTGCTTCGCTTCGTATTCCTGGCACCTCTTGGTTTTACTTTCTCTGCTCTGCTTTGCTTTTCCTACCCCTGCTGTGCTTTGCCTCGCATCAAACTGCATTCTTTACTTTGCTCTACGTTTCCTGGCACTGCTGGGACTTTCCTTGTACGAGTTTGCACTGCTTTGCTTTGCCTTGCTCTGCTTTGCCTTTCCTGGCCACCCTTTTTCAGGCCACGCTTTCCTTTGTCTTGCTTCGCTTCGTATTCCTGGCACCTCTTGGTTTTACTTTCTCTGCTCTGCTTTGCTTTTCCTACCCCTGCTGTGCTTTGCCTCGCCTCACACAGCTTGCTTTACATTGCTCTACGTTTCCTGGCACTGCTGGGACTTTCCTTTTACAAGTTTGCACTGCTTCGCTTTGCCTTGCTCTGCTTTGCCTTTCCTGACCATGCTTTTTCAGGCCATGCTTTCCTTTGTTTTGCTTCGCTTTGTATTCCTGCCACGGCTTTGCTTTACCTTCTCTGCTCTGCTTTGCTTTTCCTACCCCTGCTGTGCTTTGCCTCGCCTCAAACTGCTTTCTTTACTTTGCTCTACCTTTCCTGGCACTGCTGGGTCTTTCCTTGTACGAGTTTGCACTGCTTTGCTTTGCCTTGCTCTGCTTTGCCTCCACTGGCCGTGTTTTCTTTTGCTTTTTCAGGCCACGCTTTCCTTTGTCTTGCTTCGCTTCGCTTTGTATTCCTGGCACCTCTAGGTTTTACTTTCTCTGCTCTGCTTTGCCTTGCCTCCAACTGCTTTCGTTACTTTGCTCTACCTTTCCTGGCCCTGCTGGGACTTTCCTTGTACGAGTTTGCACTGCTTTGCTTTGCCTTGCTCTGCTTTGCCTTTCCTGTCCGTGCTTTTTCAGGCCACGCTTTCCTTTGTTTTGCTTTGCTTCGTATTCCTGGCACCTCTTGGTTTTACTTTCTCTGCTCTGCTCTGCTTGTCCTACCCCTGCTGTGCTTTACCTCGCCTCAAACTGCTTTCGTTACTTTGCTCTACGGTTCCTGGCACTGCTGGGACTTTCCTTGTACAAGTTTGCACTGCTTTGCTTTGCCTTGCTCGGCTTTCCTCTTCATTGCTCTGCTGTCCTGTGTTGCTCTAGGCTTCCTTTGCAGACTGTCCCGACGATTTTGCCAATGAGGCTATCGGTATATTTAGGAACGCATAAACCCTCAGACACACAGCTGGGCCTCCCCGCAGCCCGGACACTGTCCCCTCGCAACTCGAGGGTGGGGGCAGCAGGCCCGGCCACCCGACATGGTCAGTTCTGTGGCCCCAGCCGTGTGGCCCGCCGCTAGGCGGTCCCCACTGCTCCCCGTCTGGGGACGGTGTTGGGTGAGGTTTTGAACGACGATCAGTAAATACATGATTCCCACAACTACAGTGGATGGAAGGCAAGAATAAATAAATAAATAAATAAATGCAGGGGGAAAAAAAAAAAAAAAAAAAACCAGGTAAAGCAAGACATGGTTCTTGCCCGCTGTCACGGCGGACTATGAGGTGTCAGGGAGGCCGGGGAGCGGGCGAGCAGGGTACAGCCACCGTCCGAGTCTGGCCGCCAGCTCTACCCGGCATGAGGGCCCTGCGGTCTTTGCCCCGCAGACACTGGGAACCGGCAGGAGGGCTGGCCGCCAGCTCCTTATATTTGCTTCGCTTCTCTTTGTTTTTCCTTGCTCTGCTTTGCTTTGCTCTGCTCTGCTCTTCCGGGCACACTTTTGCTTTTCCTTCTCTCCTTTCCTCTGCTGTTCCTGCCCCTGCTTTGCTTTGCTTTGCCTCCGATTGCTTTGCTTTGGTTCGTTTGCTTTGTCTTTCCTGGCAATGCTTTGCTTTTCCTCGTGCTACTTTGCTTCGCTTTCCTTTGCCTTGCTCTGCTTTTCTGGCCGTGCTTTGTTTGGTTTTGCTTTACTTTGCCTTCCCTCTTTGACACTGTTTTAGTTTTCCTCGTGCTGCCTTGCTTTCCCTTTCTCTGCTATGCCTTCCCTGCGCATGCTTTCTTTTGCTTTTTCAGGCCACGCTTTCCTTTGTTTAGCTTTGCTTTGTATTCCTGGCACTGCTTCTCTTTTCCTTCTCTACGTTGCTTTGTTTTCCTACCCCCGCTGTGCTTCGCCTTGCCTCAATTTCTTTCTTTCCTTTGCTCTACCTTTCCTGGCCCTGCTTTGTTTTTGCTTGTGCTACTTTGCTCTGCTTTGCTTTGCCTTACTGTCATTTGCCTTTCCTGGCCATGCTTTGCTTTGCTTTTCTTACCCCTGCTTTTCTTTCCTTTTCTGGCCCTGCTTTGTTTTACTTTGCTTCACTTTGCCTTGAATTCCAGACAGTGCTTTGCTTTGTCTTGTGCTGCTTTGCTTTGTTTTGCATTGCTGTGCTTTGCATTCCCTGGCCCTCATTTTTGTTTTTCTTCCCCCTCCCCCCCCCCCAACCCCCCCCCCCCCGCCCCCCCCCCGCCATGCTTTCCTTTGTTTTGCTTTGCTTTGTGTTCCTGGCTCTGCTATGCATTTCTTTGTGCTGTTTTGCTCTGCTTTGCTTTGCCTTGCTCTGCTTTGCCTTTCCTGGCCATGCTTTGCTTTGCTTTTTCTGGCCCTACTTTGCTTTGGTTTTTTTGTTTGTTCGGTTGTTTTTTTTTTTACCCTTTTTCCTTTGTTTTTTTCTGGCCGTGCTTTGCTTTTCCTTATGCCACTTTCTTTTCCCTAGCGGGGCTTTGCTTTGCCTTGCTCTGCTTTCCTCCGCATTGCTCTGCTCTGCTCTGCTTTGCTGCTCTAGGCTCCTTTTGCAGACCATCCCACCGATTTTGCCGACGAGTCGATCGGTGTATTTAGAAACACGTAAACCCTCAGACGCACACCTTGACCTCCCCCCACCTCGGCGACTGTCCCCTCGGAACTGGCGGACGAGGGGACAGGGATCTGGCCACCGGGCCGGGTCTATTCTGTGGCCCCCGCTGTCCGGCGAGCCGCCAGGTGGGCCCCGTTGCTATTCGTCTGGGGAGGGTGGGGGTTGCGAACGACGCTAAGTAACTACGTGATTCCTAAAAGTAAAGGGGGAAACAGACAACGATTATTATTATTATTACTACTACTGTTTTTATTATGTTTTCGTTATATATATATTTACTCTTATTTAGTACTTTCTTTTGTAATAACTCTTAAGTAGTATATATAATATTATATATCTATGGATCGTTTATGTAACGATAAAAAGCTAAAGCAAACCGGCCGGGCAGCCAGCCACACCGAGTCGCACAGGTGGCGAGCTGCTCGTGACCGAGCGGGAGCCTCTTATGTCAGAGCGGCCGGCGGCCGGAAGCAACCGGGGGGCCGCTGCCACACCCTCGCCTTCTTGAACGCCCGCCTCCCCGTAACCCGGCAACGGGCCCCTCCCTATTCGTCTGGGGCGGGTGGGGGGTGCGATTTCGGACGACACTAAGGAACTACACGTTTCGTATTCACAGCACTGTTTTTCTTTGCTTTGCTTTTCCTGGCCCTGCTTTGCTTTGCTTTGCATTCGTGGCACCGCTTTGTTTTTCCCGGCCCTGTTTTGCTTTGTTTTTACTGACCCCGATTCGTTTTGCTTTTCCTGGCCCTGCTTGACTTTTCTTTGCCCGATAAGGCTTTCTTTTTCCTCGCAGGGTTTGCTTTGCTTTGCCTTGCTCTGCTTTGCCTTCCCTGGCCCTGCTACGTTTTGCTTCTTCCGGCCACGCTTTCCTTTGCTTAGCTTTGCTTCGTATTCCTGGCGCAGCTTTGCTTTTTCTTCTCTGCTTTGCTTTGCTTCTCCTACCCCTGCTGTGCTTCGCCTCGCCTCAAAGTCCTTTGCTTTGCCTTTCCTGGCCCTGCTTTGCTTTTCCTTGTGCTACTTTGCTCTGCTTTGCTTTGCCTTACTGTCATTTGCCTTTCCTGGCCATGCTTTGCTTTGCTTTTCTTACCCCTGCTTTTCTTTCCTTTTCTGGCCCTGCTTTGTTTTACTTTGCTTCACTTTGCCTTGAATTCCAGACAGTGCTTTGCTTTGTCTTGTGCTGTTTTGCTTTGTTTTGCATTGCTGTGCTTTGCATTCCCTGGCCCTCATTTTTGTTTTTCTTCCCCCTCCCCCCCCCCCAACCCCCCCCCCACCGCCCCCCCCCGCCATGCTTTCCTTTGTTTTGCTTTGCTTTGTGTTCCTGGCTCTGCTATGCATTTCTTTGTGCTGTTTTGCTCTGCTTTGCTTTGCCTTGCTCTGCTTTGCCTTTCCTGGCCATGCTTTGCTTTGCTTTTTCTGGCCCTACTTTGCTTTGGTTTTTTTGTTTGTTCGGTTGTTTTTTTTTTACCCTTTTTCCTTTGTTTTTTTCTGGCCGTGCTTTGCTTTTCCTTATGCCACTTTCTTTTCCCTAGCGGGGCTTTGCTTTGCCTTGCTCTGCTTTCCTCCGCATTGCTCTGCTCTGCTCTGCTTTGCTGCTCTAGGCTTCTTTTGCAGACCGTCCCACCGATTTTGCCGACGAGTCGATCGGTGTATTTAGAAACACGTAAACCCTCAGACGCACACCTTGACCTCCCCCCACCTCGGCGACTGTCCCCTCGGAACTGGCGGACGAGGGGACAGGGATCTGGCCACCGGGCCGGGTCTATTCTGTGGCCCCCGCTGTCCGGCGAGCCGCCAGGTGGGCCCCGTTGCTATTCGTCTGGGGAGGGTGGGGGTTGCGAACGACGCTAAGTAACTACTCGATTCGTAAAAGTAAAGGGGGAAACTGACAACGATTATTATTACTACTACTCTTTTTATTATGTTTTCGTTATATATATATTTACTCTTATTTAGTACTTTCTTTTGTAATAACTCTTAAGTAGTATATATAATATTATATATCTATGGATCGTTTATGTAACGATAAAAAGCTAAAGCAAACCGGCCGGGCAGCCAGCCACAGCGAGTCGCACAGGTGGCGAGCCGCTCGTGACCGAGCGGGAGCCTCTTATGTCAGAGCGGCCGGCGGCCGGAAGCAACCGGGGGCCGCTGCCACACCCTCGCCTTCTTGAACGCCCGCCTCCCCGTAACCCGGCAACGGGCCCCTCCCTATTCGTCTGGGGCGGGTGGGGGGTGCGATTTCGAACGACACTAAGGAACTACACGTTTCGTATTCACAGCACTGTTTTTCTTTGCTTTGCTTTTCCTGGCCCTGCTTTGCTTTGCTTTGCATTCGTGGCACCGCTTTGTTTTTCCCGGCCCTGTTTTGCTTTGTTTTTACTGACCCCGATTCGTTTTGCTTTTCCTGGCCCTGCTTGACTTTTCTTTGCCCGATAAGGCTTTCTTTTTCCTTGCAGGGTTTGCTTTGCTTTGCCTTGCTCTGCTTTGCCTTCCCTGGCCCTGCTACGTTTTGCTTCTTCCGGCCACGCTTTCCTTTGCTTAGCTTTGCTTCGTACTCCTGGCGCAGCTTTGCTTTTTCTTCTCTGCTTTGCTTTGCTTCTCCTACCCCTGCTGTGCTTCGCCTCGCCTCAAAGTCCTTTGCTTTGCCTTTCCTGGCCCTGCTTTGCTTTTCCTTGTGCTACTTTGCTCTGCTTTGCTTTGCCTTACTGTCATTTGCCTTTCCTGGCCATGCTTTGCTTTGCTTTTCTTACCCCTGCTTTTCTTTCCTTTTCTGGCCCTGCTTTGTTTTACTTTGCTTCACTTTGCCTTGAATTCCTGACAGTGCTTTGCTTTGTCTTGTGCTGCTTTGCTTTGTTTTGCATTGCTGTGCTTTGCATTCCCTGGCCCTCGTTTTTTTTTTTTTCTTTCTTCCCCCCCCCGTCCCCCCCCCCCCCCCCCCGTCCCCCCCCCCCCCCCAGCCATGCCTTCCTTTGTTTTGCTTTGCTTTGTGTTCCTGGCTCTGCTATGCATTTCTTTGTGCTGCTTTGCTCTGCTTTGCTTTGCCTTGCTCTGCATTCCCTGGCCCTCATTTTTTTTTTTTTTTCTCCCCCCCCACCCCGGCCATGCCTTCCTTTGTTTGCTTTGCTTTGTGTTCCTGGCTCTGCTATGTATTTCTTTGTGCTGCTTTGCTCTGCTTTGCCTTTCCTGGCCATGCTTTGCTTTGCTTTTTCTGGCCCTACTTTGCTTTGTTTTGTTTTTTTTTTGTTTGTTTGTTTGTTTTTTGTTTTTTTTTTTTTTTTTACCCTTTTTCCTTTGTTTTTTCTGGCCGTGCTTTGCTTTTCCTTATGCCGCTTTCTTTTCCCTAGCGGGGCTTTGCTTTGCCTTGCTCTGCTTTCCTCCGCATTGCTCTGCTCTGCTCTGCTTTGCTGCTCTAGGCTCCTTTTGCAGACCGTCCCACCGATTTTGCCGACGAGTCGATCGGTGTATTTAGAAACACGTAAACCCTCAGACGCACACCTTGACCTCCCCCCACCTCGGCGACTGTCCCCTCGGAACTGGCGGACGAGGGGACAGGGATCTGGCCACCGGGCCGGGTCTATTCTGTGGCCCCCGCTGTCCGGCGAGCCGCCAGGTGGGCCCCGTTGCTATTCGTCTGGGGAGGGTGGGGGTTGCGAACGACGCTAAGTAACTACGTGATTCCTAAAAGTAAAGGGGGAAACAGACAACGATTATTATTATTATTACTACTACTCTTTTTATTATGTTTTCGTTATATATATATTTACTCTTATTTAGTACTTTCTTTTGTAATAACTCTTAAGTAGTATATATAATATTATATATCTATGGATCGTTTATGTAACGATAAAAAGCTAAAGCAAACCGGCCGGGCAGCCAGCCACACCGAGTCGCACAGGTGGCGAGCTGCTCGTGACCGAGCGGGAGCCTCTTATGTCAGAGCGGCCGGCGGCCGGAAGCAACCGGGGGCCGCTGCCACACCCTCGCCTTCTTGAACGCCCGCCTCCCCGTAACCCGGCAACGGGCCCCTCCCTGTTCGTCTGGGGCGGGTGGGGGGTGCGATTTCGAACGACACTAAGGAACTACACGTTTCGTATTCACAGCACTGTTTTTCTTTGCTTTGCTTTTCCTGGCCCTGCTTTGCTTTGCTTTGCATTCGTGGCACCGCTTTGTTTTTCCCGGCCCTGTTTTGCTTTGTTTTTACTGACCCCGATTCGTTTTGCTTTTCCTGGCCCTGCTTGACTTTTCTTTGCCCGATAAGGCTTTCTTTTTCCTCGCAGGGTTTGCTTTGCTTTGCCTTGCTCTGCTTTGCCTTCCCTGGCCCTGCTACGTTTTGCTTCTTCCGGCCACGCTTTCCTTTGCTTAGCTTTGCTTCGTATTCCTGGCGCCGCTTTGCTTTTTCTTCTCTGCTTTGCTTTGCTTCTCCTACCCCTGCTGTGCTTCGCCTCGCCTCAAAGTCCTTTGCTTTGCCTTTCCTGGCCCTGCTTTGCTTTTCCTCGTGCTACTTTGCTTTGCCTTGGTCTGCTTTGCTTTTCCTTGCCGTGCTTTGTTTTGTTTTGCTCTGCTTTGTATTCACCGCATCGCCTTGCTTTCCTTGGCCCTGCATTTTTTTTTTATTTTTTTTTTCTCTGTCCCTCTTTGTTTAGCTTTCCCTGGACCTGCTTTGCTTTGCTTTGCGTTCGCGGCACCTCTTTTCTTTTCCTGGACCTCCTTTGCTTGGGTTTTTCTCGCCCTTCTTTGTTTTGCTTTTCCCGGCCCTGCCTTGCTTTGTTTGGCTTTATTTCGTATTCATGACGCCGCTTTTCTTTTCCTGGACCTCCTTTGCTTGGGTTTTTCTCGCCCTTCTTTGTTTTGATTTCCTGGCCCTGCTTTGCTTTGTTTTTACTGACCCCGATTCCTTTTGCTTTTCCTGGCCCTGCTTGACTTTTCTTTGCCCGATAAGGCTTTCTTTTTCCTCGCAGGGTTTGCTTTGCTTTGCCTTGCTCTGCTTTGCCTTCCCTGGCCCTGCTACGTTTTGCTTCTTCCGGCCACGCTTTCCTTTGCTTAGCTTTGCTTCGTATTCCTGGCGCAGCTTTGCTTTTTCTTCTCTGCTTTGCTTTGCTTCTCCTACCCCTGCTGTGCTTCGCCTCGCCTCAAAGTCCTTTGCTTTGCCTTTCCTGGCCCTGCTTTGCTTTTCCTTGTGCTACTTTGCTCTGCTTTGCTTTGCCTTACTGTCATTTGCCTTTCCTGGCCATGCTTTGCTTTGCTTTTCTTACCCCTGCTTTTCTTTCCTTTTCTGGCCCTGCTTTCTTCTACTTTGCTTCACTTTGCCTTGAATTCCAGACAGTGCTTTGCTTTGTCTTGTGCTGCTTTGCTTTGTTTCGCATTGCTGTGCTTTGCATTCCCTGGCCCTCTTTTTTTTTTTCTTTCTTCGCCCCCCCCCCCTTCTCCCCCCACCCCCCCCCCCCCCCCCCCCCCCCGGCCATGCCTTCCTTTGTTTTGCTTTGCTTTGTGTTCCTGGCTCTGCTATGCATTTCTTTGTGCTGCTTTGCTCTGCTTTGCTTTGCCTTGCTCTGCATTCCCTGGCCCTCATTTTTTTTTTTTTTTCTCCCCCCCCCACCCCGGCCATGCCTTCCTTTGTTTGCTTTGCTTTGTGTTCCTGGCTCTGCTATGTATTTCTTTGTGCTGCTTTGCTCTGCTTTGCCTTTCCTGGCCATGCTTTGCTTTGCTTTTTCTGGCCCTACTTTGCTTTGTTTTTTTTGTTTGTTTGTTTGTTTTTTGCTTTTTGGTTTTTTTTTTTTACCCTTTTTCCTTTGTTTTTTCTGGCCGTGCTTTGCTTTTCCTTATGCCACTTTCTTTTCCCTAGCGGGGCTTTGCTTTGCCTTGCTCTGCTTTCCTCCGCATTGCTCTGCTCTGCTCTGCTTTGCTGCTCTAGGCTTCTTTTGCAGACCGTCCCACCGATTTTGCCGACGAGTCGATCGGTGTATTTAGAAACACGTAAACCCTCAGACGCACACCTTGACCTCCCCCCACCTCGGCGACTGTCCCCTCGGAACTGGCGGACGAGGGGACAGGGATCTGGCCACCGGGCCGGGTCTATTCTGTGGCCCCCGCTGTCCGGCGAGCCGCCAGGTGGGCCCCGTTGCTATTCGTCTGGGGAGGGTGGGGGTTGCGAACGACGCTAAGTAACTACTCGATTCGTAAAAGTAAAGGGGGAAACTGACAACGATTATTATTACTACTACTCTTTTTATTATGTTTTCGTTATATATATATTTACTCTTATTTAGTACTTTCTTTTGTAATAACTTTTAAGTAGTATACGTAATATTAAATATCTATCGATCGTTTATATAACGATAAAAAGCTAAAGCAAACCGGCCGGGCAGCCAGCCACACCGAGTCGCACAGGTGGCGAGCTGCTCGTGACCGAGCGGGAGCCTCTTATGTCAGAGCGGCCGGCGGCCGGAAGCAACCGGGGGCCGCTGCCACACCCTCGCCTTCTTGAACGCCCGCCTCCCCGTAACCCGGCAACGGGCCCCTTCCTATTCGTCTGGGGCGGGTGGGGGCTGCGATTTCGAACGACACTAAGGAACTACACGTTTCGTATTCACAGCACTGTTTTTCTTTGCTTTGCTTTTCCTGGCCCTGCTTTGCTTTGCTTTGCATTCGTGGCACCGCTTTGTTTTTCCCGGCCCTGTTTTGCTTTGTTTTTACTGACCCCGATTCGTTTTGCTTTTCTTGGCCCTGCCTGACTTTTCTTTGCCCGATAAGGCTTTCTTTTTCCTCGCAGGGTTTGCTTTGCTTTGCCTTGCTCTGCTTTGCCTTCCCTGGCCCTGCTACGTTTTGCTTCTTCCGGCCACGCTTTCCTTTGCTTAGCTTTGCTTCGTATTCCTGGCGCAGCTTTGCTTTTTCTTCTCTGCTTTGCTTTGCTTCTCCTACCCCTGCTGTGCTTCGCCTCGCCTCAAAGTCCTTTGCTTTGCCTTTCCTGGCCCTGCTTTGCTTTTCCTCGTGCTACTTTGCTTTGCCTTGGTCTGCTTTGCTTTTCCTTGCCGTGCTTTGTTTTGTTTTGCTCTGCTTTGTATTCACCGCATCGCCTTGCTTTTCTTGGCCCTCCATTTTTTTTTTTTTTTTTTTTCTCTGTCCCTCTTTGTTTAGCTTTCCCTGGACCTGCTTTGCTTTGCTTTGCGTTCGCGGCACCTCTTTGCTTTTCGCGGACCTCCTTTGCTTGGGTTTTTCTCGCCCTTCTTTGTTTTGCTTTTCCCGGCCCTGCCTTGCTTTGTTTGGCT
>NW_028153924.1:402500-420000 GCF_964211835.1 Anser anser
GAGTCCCCGCTCTCTCCTATAGACGGACACAAAAGTCACCGCCCCCGAAAAGCTCCAAGACCTTTTCAAGAGACCCGCAGCGAGGCACCCGAGAGCAACCGACTTTTACCTCGACGTAACTGGAGGCAGAAAGAAACAGCGACGCCTACGACACCTTCCGAGCCGTCTCACGACCTACTCATCTACCGCTAGCCCCACGGCACGCCGCCAAGTCCCGTCCGAGTCAGGGTAGACGTGGCCGCCGTTCCCACAGCCCGACCGTCAGCGACCTCCTCCAGGCGGGCAGACGGGGCGCCCTCGGTAGGACACGGGTAGACCAGGCGGCCACAGGGGGACACGGTACACCTCCCGACCGCGGGAGGACACGGGGAGACCCGCCGGCCGGGACCGAACGCCGTCGGTCTGCCTTCCTTCGCTTTTCGCACGGGCCGTTCCGGCCCTTTTCGGAACTTTTCGGGCCTTTTCGGACCTTTCCGGCGCTTTTCGATGCTTTTCGCGTGGACGGACCCACTCGGGAACCGCGCGACCGACCGACAGACGGATGCCTTCGGACGCGCGCGCGCGCGCGCGCGCCCGTCGGTGCCGGGCAGACCCCGACGCCGTTCTCGCGGCCGGCCCCGCTGCAGCGACCCCTACAGGTCGCCACGGGCTACGCAAACATGGCGACCGCGGCCGGGTAGACCTGGCGGCCGCGAGAGGACACGGGTACGTCAGGCGGCCGCGAGGGGGCGCGGGGGGGCCCGGTAGACCTGGCGGCCGCAGGAGAACACGGGGAGACTAGGCGGCCACAGGAGGACGCGGCACACCCGGCGACCGCAGGAGGACACCGGCAGACCCGCCGGCCGGGACCGAACGCCGTCGGTCGGTCTGCCTTCCTTCGCTTTTCGTACGGGCCGTTCCGGCCCTTTTCGGCCCTTTTCGGCCCTTTTCGGCCCTTTCCGGCGCTATTCGGTGCTTTTCGCGTGGACGGACCCACTCGGGAACCGCGCGACCGACCGACAGACGGATGCCTTTGGACGTGCGCGCGCGCGTCCGCCGGTGCCGGGCAGACCCCGACGCCGTTCTCGCGGCCGGCCCCGCTGCAGCGACCCCTACAGGTCGCCACGGGCTATGCAAACACGGCGACCGCATAGACCCGGCGGCCGCAGGAGGACACGGGGAGACTAGGCGGCCACAGGAGGACGCGGTACACGCGGCAACCGCAGGAGGACACCGGCAGACCCGCCGGCCGGGACCGAACGCCGTCGGTCGGTCTGCCTTCCTTCGCTTTTCGTACGGGCCGTTCCGGCCCTTTTCGGACCTTTTCGGGCCTTTTCGCACCTTTCCGGCACTTTTCGGTGCTTTTCGCCTGGGCGGACCCACTCGGGAATCGCTTGACCGACCGACCGACCGACGGACGCCTTTGGACATGCGCGCGCATGCGTCCTTCGGCTTCCGGGTAGACCCGGACGCCGTTCTCGGCCAGGCGTTTGCCTCTGACGTCAGAGCGACGGGCGGCCCGAGGCAACCGGGGGCCGCGGCCGCGAGCTCGCCTTCTCGAACAGCCGCCTCCCCGTAGCCCGGCTACCGGCCCCTATTCGCCTGGGGCGGGTTGGGCTGGGGGGGAGCGACTTTGCACCACGCTAAGCAACTACACGTTTCGTTTTCACAGCACTGTTTTGCTTCGATATGCTTCTCCTGCCACTGCTACGCGTTGCTTTTCCTGACCCTGCTTGACTATGCTTTTCCTGATAAGGCTTTCTTTTCCTTCCGAGGCTTTCCTTCGTCTCGCATTTCTTCCCTTTGCACTGCCGACCGTACCCGGCATGAGGGCCCTGCGGTCTTTGCCCCGCAGACGCCAGGAACCGGCAGGAGGGCTGGCCGCCAGCTCCTTGCATTTGCTTCGCTTCTCTTTGTTTCTCCTTGCTTTGCTTTGCTTTGCTCTGCTCTTCCGGGCACAGTTTTGCTTTTCCTTCTCTGCGTTCCTCTGCTGTTCTCGCCCCTGCTTTGCTTTCCTTTGCCTCAGATTGCTTTGCCTCAGATTGCTTTGCTTTTTTGTTGTTGTTGTTGTTGTTTCTTTTTTTCTTCTTCTTCTTTTTTTTTTTTTTTGTTAATATAGATACATATTCATTTTATTGCTTTGTTTTATTTTTGGACCTTTTGGCTTTGGTTTTCCTGGCCGCGCTTTGCTTTGCCTGGCCCTGCTTGTCATTTCTTTTCATTATGCCGCATTCTTTTCCCCTAGCAGGGCTTTGCTTTGCCTTGCTCGGCTTTCCTCTTCATTTCTCTGCTCTCCTGTGCTGCGCTAGGCTTCCTTTGCAGACCGTCCCGACGATTTTGCCGATGAGGCGATCGGTATATTTCGGAACGCATAAACCCTCAGACACACAGCTGGGCCTCCCCGCAGCCCGGACACTGTCCCCTCGCAACTCGAGGGTGGGGGCAGCAGGCCCGGCCACCCGACATGGTCAGTTCTGTGGCCCCAGCCGTGTGGCCTGCCGCTAGGCGGTCCCCACTGCTGCCCGTCTGGGGACGGTGTTGGGTGAGGTTTTGAACGACGATCAGTAACTACATGATTCCCACAACTACATTGGATGGAAGGCAACAATCAATAAATAAATAAATAAATAAAGATAAAACCAGGTAAAGCAAGACATGGTTCTTGCCCACTGTCACGGCGGACTATGAGGTGTCAGGGAGGCCGGGGAGCGGGCGAGCAGGGTACAGCCACCGTCCGAGTCTGGCCGCCAGCTCTACGCGGCATGAGGGCCCTGCGGTCTTTGCCCCGCAGACACTGGGAACCGGCAGGAGGGCTGGCCGCCAGCTCCTTACATTTGCTTCGCTTCTCTTTCTTTTTCCTTGCTCTGCTTTGCTTTGCTCTGCTCTTCCGGGCACACTTTTGGTTTTCCTTCTCTCCTTTCCTCTGCTGTTCTTGCCCCTGCTTTGCTTTGCTTTGCCTCAGATTGCTTTGCTTTGCTTTGTTTGCTCTGTCTTTCCTGGCACTGCTTTGCTTTTCCTTGTGCTACTTCACTTTGCTTTGCTCTGCCTTGCACTGCTTTGCCTTTCCTGGACACGCTTTACTTTGCTTTTCCTGGCCCTGCTTTGCTTGTTGTCTTTTTTGCCTTTTTTTTTATTTTTTTTTTTTTTTTTACTTTAGATACATATTCATTGCATTGCTTTGTTTTATTTTTGGACCTTTTTGCTTTGGTTTTCCTCGCCGCGCTTTGCTTTTCCTGGCCATGCTTTTTCAGGCCACGCTTTCCTTTCTCTTGCTCTGCTTTTATTCCTGGCACCTCTTGGTTTTACTTTCTCTGCTCTGCTCTGCTTTTCCTACGCCTGCAGTGCTTTGCCTTGCCTCAAACTGCTTTCCTTACTTCGCTCTACGTTTCCTGGCAATGCTGGGACTTTCCTTGTACCAGTTTGCACTGCTTCGCTTTGCCTTGCTCTGCTTTGCCTTTCCTGGCCACGCTTTTTCAGGCCACGCTTTCCTTTGTCTTGCTCTGCTTTGTATTCCTGGCACCTCTTGGTTTTACTTTCTCTGCTCTGCTTTGCTTTTCCTACCCCTGCTGTGCTTTGCCTTGCCTCAAACTGCTTTCGTTAGTTTGCTCTACCTTTCCTGGCACTGCTGGGACTTTCCTTGTACGAGTTTGCACTGCTTTGCTTTGCCTTGCTCTGCGTTGCCTTTCCTGACCATGCTTTTTCAGGCCATGCTTTCCCTTGTCTTGCTTCGCTTTGTTTTCCTGCCACGGCTTTGCTTTACCTTCTCTGCTCTGCTTTGCTTTTCCTACCCCTGCTGTGCTTAGCCTCGCCTCAAACTGCTTTCTTTACTCTGCTCTACGTTTCCTGGCACTGCTGGGACTTTCCTTGTACAAGTTTGCACTGCTTTGCTTTGCCTTGCTCGGCTTTCCTCTTCATCTCTCTGCTCTCCTGTGCTGCGCTAGGCTTCCTTTGCAGACCGTCCCGACGATTTTGCCGATGAGGCGATCGGTATATTTCGGAACGCATAAACCCTCAGACACACAGCTGGGCCTCCCCGCAGCCCGGACACTGTCCCCTCGCAACTCGAGGGTGGGGGCAGCAGGCCCGGCCACCCGACATGGTCAGTTCTGTGGCCCCAGCCGTGTGGCCTGCCGCTAGGCGGTCCCCACTGCTGCCCGTCTGGGGACGGTGTTGGGTGAGGTTTTCAACGACGATCAGTAACTACATGATTCCCACAACTACATTGGATGGAAGGCAACAATAAATAAATAAATAAATAAATAAAGATAAAACCAGGTAAAGCAAGACATGGTTCTTGCCCGCTGTCACGGCGGACTATGAGGTGTCAGGGAGGCCGGGGAGCGGGCGAGCAGGGTACAGACATGTTGTGGTTTAACCCGGCTGGCAGCTAAACACCACACAGCCGTTCGCTCACCCTCCCCCCTCCCTCTCTGGGATGGGGGAGAGAAACGGGAAAGTGAAGCCGGTGAGTTGAGATAAAGACAGTTTATTAAGACAGGAATATAAAAATATAAGGAATATAAGGAATATAATAATAACAATAATAATAACAATAGTGATAATGATAATAGTATTAACAATAATAATGTGTAAGAAAACAAGTGATGCACAATGCAATTGCTCACCACCCGCTGACCGATGCCCAGCCTATTCCCGAGCAGCCGGCCCCCCCACCCCGGCCAGCCACCCCTATATATTGTTTAGCCATCCGAGTCTGGCCGAAAGCTCTACCCGGCATGAGGGCCCTGCGGTCTTTGCCCCGCAGACACTGGGAACCGGCAGGAGGGCTGGCCGCCAGCTCCTTACATGTGCTTCGCTTCTCTTTGTTTTTCCTTGCTCTGCTTTGCTTTGCTCTGCTCTGCTCTTCCGGGCACACTTTTGCTTTTCCTTCTCTACTTTGCTCTGCTTTTCTTGCCCCTGCTTTGCTTTGCTTTGCCTCAGATTGCTTTGCTTTGCTTTGTTTGCTCTGTCTTTCCTGGCACTGCTTTGCTTTTCCTCGTGCTACTTCGCTTTGCTTTGCTTTGCCTTGCTCTGCCTTGCCTCCACTGGCCATGTTTTCTTTTGCTTTTTCAGGCCACGCTTTCCTTTGTCTTGCTTTGCTTTGTATTCCTGCCACGGCTTTGCTTTACCTTCTCTGCTCTGCTTTGCTTTTCCTACACCTGCTGTGCTTTGCCTTGCTTCCTCAAACTGCTTTCTTCCTTTTGCTCTACATTTCCTGGCACTGCTTTCCTTTTCCTTGTGCTACTTCACTTTGCTTTGCTCTGCCTTGCACTGCTTTGCCTTTCCTGGACACGCTTTACTTTGCTTTTCCTGGCCCTGCTTTGCTTGGTGTTTTTTTTGCCTTTTTTTTTTTTTTTTTTTTAATTTAGATATATATTCATTGCATTGCTTTGTTTTATTTCTGGACCTTTTTACTTTGGTTTTCCTGGCCGCGCTTTGCTTTTCCTGGCCATGCTTTTTCAGGCCATGCTTTCCTTTGTCTTACTTTGCTTCGTATTCCTGGCACCTCTTGGTTTTACTTTCTCTGCTCTGCTTTGCTTTTCCTACCCCTGCTGTGCTTTGCCTCGCCTCAAAATGCATTCTTTACTTTGCTCTACGTTTCCTGGCCCTGCTGGGACTTTCCTTGTACGAGTTTGCACTGCTTTGCTTTGCCTTGCTCTGCTTTGCCTTTCCTGGCCATGCTTTTTCAGGCCACGCTTTCCTTTGTCTTGCTTCGCTTCGTATTCCTGGCACCTCTTGGTTTTACTTTCTCTGCTCTGCTCTGCTTTTCCTACCCCTGCTGTGCTTTGCCTTGCCTCAAACTGCTTTCTTTACTTTGCTCTACGTTTCCTGGCCCTGCTGGGACTTTCCTTGTACGAGTTTGCACTGCTTTGCTTTGCCTTGCTCTGCTTTGCCTTTCCGGGCCATGCTTTTTCAGGCCACGCTTTCCTTTGTCTTGCTTCGCTTCGTATACCTGGCACCTCTTGGTTTTACTTTCTCTGCTCTGCTTTGCTTTTCCTACCCCTGCTCTGCTTTGCCTCGCCTCCAACTGCTTTCTTTACTTTGCTCTACGTTACCTGGCACTGCTGGGACTTTCCTTGTACAAGTTTGCACTGCTTTGCTTTGCCTTGCTCGGCTTTCCTCTTCATCTCTCTGCTCTCCTGTGCTGCGCTAGGCTTCCTTTGCAGACCGTCCCGACGATTTTGCCGATGAGGCGATCGGTATATTTCGGAACGCATAAACCCTCAGACACACAGCTGGGCCTCCCCGCAGCCCGGACACTGTCCCCTCGCAACTCGAGGGTGGGGGCAGCAGGCCCGGCCACCCGACATGGTCAGTTCTGTGGCCCCAGCCGTGTGGCCTGCCGCTAGGCGGTCCCCACTGCTGCCCGTCTGGGGACGGTGTTGGGTGAGGTTTTCAACGACGATCAGTAACTACATGATTCCCACAACTACATTGGATGGAAGGCAACAATAAATAAATAAATAAATAAATAAAGATAAAACCAGGTAAAGCAAGACATGGTTCTTGCCCGCTGTCACGGCGGACTATGAGGTGTCAGGGAGGCCGGGGAGCGGGCGAGCAGGGTACAGCCACCATCCGAGTCTGGCCGCCAGCTCTACCCGGCATGAGGGCCCTGCGGTCTTTGCCCCGCAGACACTGGGAACCGGCAGGAGGGCTGGCCGCCAGCTCCTTACATTTGCTTCGCTTCTCTTTCTTTTTCCTTGCTCTGCTTTGCTTTGCTCTGCTCTTCCGGGCACACTTTTGCTTTTCCTTCTCTACTTTGCTCTGCTTTTCTTGCCCCTGCTTTGCTTTGCTTTGCCTCAGATTGCTTTGCTTTGCTTTGTTTGCTCTGTCTTTCCTGGCACTGCTTTGCTTTTCCTTGTGCTACTTCACTTTTTCACTTTGCTTTGCTCTGCCTTGCACTGCTTTGCCTTTCCTGGACACGCTTTACTTTGCTTTTCCTGGCCCTGCTTTTCTTGGTTTTTTTTTTTGCCTTTTTTTTTTTTTTTTTTTTTTTTTTTTTTTTTACTTTAGATATATATTCATTGCATTGCTTTGTTTTATTTCTGGACCTTTTTACTTTGGTTTTCCTGGCCGCGCTTTGCTTTTCCTGGCCCTGCTTTTTCAGGCCATGCTTTCCTTTGTCTTGCTTCGCTTCGTATTCCTGGCACCTCTTGGTTTTACTTTCTCTGCTCTGCTTTGCTTTTCCTACCCCTGCTGTGCTTTGCCTCGCATCAAACTGCATTCTTTACTTTGCTCTACGTTTCCTGGCACTGCTGGGACTTTCCTTGTACGAGTTTGCACTGCTTTGCTTTGCCTTGCTCTGCTTTGCCTTTCCTGGCCACCCTTTTTCAGGCCACGCTTTCCTTTGTCTTGCTTCGCTTCGTATTCCTGGCACCTCTTGGTTTTACTTTCTCTGCTCTGCTTTGCTTTTCCTACCCCTGCTGTGCTTTGCCTCGCCTCACACAGCTTGCTTTACATTGCTCTACGTTTCCTGGCACTGCTGGGACTTTCCTTTTACAAGTTTGCACTGCTTCGCTTTGCCTTGCTCTGCTTTGCCTTTCCTGACCATGCTTTTTCAGGCCATGCTTTCCTTTGTTTTGCTTCGCTTTGTATTCCTGCCACGGCTTTGCTTTACCTTCTCTGCTCTGCTTTGCTTTTCCTACCCCTGCTGTGCTTTGCCTCGCCTCAAACTGCTTTCTTTACTTTGCTCTACCTTTCCTGGCACTGCTGGGTCTTTCCTTGTACGAGTTTGCACTGCTTTGCTTTGCCTTGCTCTGCTTTGCCTCCACTGGCCGTGTTTTCTTTTGCTTTTTCAGGCCACGCTTTCCTTTGTCTTGCTTCGCTTCGCTTTGTATTCCTGGCACCTCTAGGTTTTACTTTCTCTGCTCTGCTTTGCCTTGCCTCCAACTGCTTTCGTTACTTTGCTCTACCTTTCCTGGCCCTGCTGGGACTTTCCTTGTACGAGTTTGCACTGCTTTGCTTTGCCTTGCTCTGCTTTGCCTTTCCTGGCCGTGCTTTTTCAGGCCACGCTTTCCTTTGTTTTGCTTTGCTTCGTATTCCTGGCACCTCTTGGTTTTACTTTCTCTGCTCTGCTCTGCTTGTCCTACCCCTGCTGTGCTTTACCTCGCCTCAAACTGCTTTCGTTACTTTGCTCTACGGTTCCTGGCACTGCTGGGACTTTCCTTGTACAAGTTTGCACTGCTTTGCTTTGCCTTGCTCGGCTTTCCTCTTCATTGCTCTGCTGTCCTGTGTTGCTCTAGGCTTCCTTTGCAGACTGTCCCGACGATTTTGCCAATGAGGCTATCGGTATATTTAGGAACGCATAAACCCTCAGACACACAGCTGGGCCTCCCCGCAGCCCGGACACTGTCCCCTCGCAACTCGAGGGTGGGGGCAGCAGGCCCGGCCACCCGACATGGTCAGTTCTGTGGCCCCAGCCGTGTGGCCCGCCGCTAGGCGGTCCCCACTGCTCCCCGTCTGGGGACGGTGTTGGGTGAGGTTTTGAACGACGATCAGTAAATACATGATTCCCACAACTACAGTGGATGGAAGGCAAGAATAAATAAATAAATAAATAAATGCAGGGGGAAAAAAAAAAAAAAAAAAAACCAGGTAAAGCAAGACATGGTTCTTGCCCGCTGTCACGGCGGACTATGAGGTGTCAGGGAGGCCGGGGAGCGGGCGAGCAGGGTACAGCCACCGTCCGAGTCTGGCCGCCAGCTCTACCCGGCATGAGGGCCCTGCGGTCTTTGCCCCGCAGACACTGGGAACCGGCAGGAGGGCTGGCCGCCAGCTCCTTATATTTGCTTCGCTTCTCTTTGTTTTTCCTTGCTCTGCTTTGCTTTGCTCTGCTCTGCTCTTCCGGGCACACTTTTGCTTTTCCTTCTCTCCTTTCCTCTGCTGTTCCTGCCCCTGCTTTGCTTTGCTTTGCCTCCGATTGCTTTGCTTTGGTTCGTTTGCTTTGTCTTTCCTGGCAATGCTTTGCTTTTCCTCGTGCTACTTTGCTTCGCTTTCCTTTGCCTTGCTCTGCTTTTCTGGCCGTGCTTTGTTTGGTTTTGCTTTACTTTGCCTTCCCTCTTTGACACTGTTTTAGTTTTCCTCGTGCTGCCTTGCTTTCCCTTTCTCTGCTTTGCCTTCCCTGCGCATGCTTTCTTTTGCTTTTTCAGGCCACGCTTTCCTTTGTTTAGCTTTGCTTTGTATTCCTGGCACTGCTTCTCTTTTCCTTCTCTACGTTGCTTTGTTTTCCTACCCCCGCTGTGCTTCGCCTTGCCTCAATTTCTTTCTTTCCTTTGCTCTACCTTTCCTGGCCCTGCTTTGTTTTTGCTTGTGCTACTTTGCTCTGCTTTGCTTTGCCTTACTGTCATTTGCCTTTCCTGGCCATGCTTTGCTTTGCTTTTCTTACCCCTGCTTTTCTTTCCTTTTCTGGCCCTGCTTTGTTTTACTTTGCTTCACTTTGCCTTGAATTCCAGACAGTGCTTTGCTTTGTCTTGTGCTGCTTTGCTTTGTTTTGCATTGCTGTGCTTTGCATTCCCTGGCCCTCATTTTTGTTTTTCTTCCCCCTCCCCCCCCCCCAACCCCCCCCCCCCCGCCCCCCCCCCGCCATGCTTTCCTTTGTTTTGCTTTGCTTTGTGTTCCTGGCTCTGCTATGCATTTCTTTGTGCTGTTTTGCTCTGCTTTGCTTTGCCTTGCTCTGCTTTGCCTTTCCTGGCCATGCTTTGCTTTGCTTTTTCTGGCCCTACTTTGCTTTGGTTTTTTTGTTTGTTCGGTTGTTTTTTTTTTTACCCTTTTTCCTTTGTTTTTTTCTGGCCGTGCTTTGCTTTTCCTTATGCCACTTTCTTTTCCCTAGCGGGGCTTTGCTTTGCCTTGCTCTGCTTTCCTCCGCATTGCTCTGCTCTGCTCTGCTTTGCTGCTCTAGGCTCCTTTTGCAGACCGTCCCACCGATTTTGCCGACGAGTCGATCGGTGTATTTAGAAACACGTAAACCCTCAGACGCACACCTTGACCTCCCCCCACCTCGGCGACTGTCCCCTCGGAACTGGCGGACGAGGGGACAGGGATCTGGCCACCGGGCCGGGTCTATTCTGTGGCCCCCGCTGTCCGGCGAGCCGCCAGGTGGGCCCCGTTGCTATTCGTCTGGGGAGGGTGGGGGTTGCGAACGACGCTAAGTAACTACGTGATTCCTAAAAGTAAAGGGGGAAACAGACAACGATTATTATTATTATTACTACTACTGTTTTTATTATGTTTTCGTTATATATATATTTACTCTTATTTAGTACTTTCTTTTGTAATAACTCTTAAGTAGTATATATAATATTATATATCTATGGATCGTTTATGTAACGATAAAAAGCTAAAGCAAACCGGCCGGGCAGCCAGCCACACCGAGTCGCACAGGTGGCGAGCTGCTCGTGACCGAGCGGGAGCCTCTTATGTCAGAGCGGCCGGCGGCCGGAAGCAACCGGGGGCCGCTGCCACACCCTCGCCTTCTTGAACGCCCGCCTCCCCGTAACCCGGCAACGGGCCCCTTCCTATTCGTCTGGGGCGGGTGGGGGGTGCGATTTCGGACGACACTAAGGAACTACACGTTTCGTATTCACAGCACTGTTTTTCTTTGCTTTGCTTTTCCTGGCCCTGCTTTGCTTTGCTTTGCATTCGTGGCACCGCTTTGTTTTTCCCGGCCCTGTTTTGCTTTGTTTTTACTGACCCCGATTCGTTTTGCTTTTCCTGGCCCTGCTTGACTTTTCTTTGCCCGATAAGGCTTTCTTTTTCCTCGCAGGGTTTGCTTTGCTTTGCCTTGCTCTGCTTTGCCTTCCCTGGCCCTGCTACGTTTTGCTTCTTCCGGCCACGCTTTCCTTTGCTTAGCTTTGCTTCGTATTCCTGGCGCAGCTTTGCTTTTTCTTCTCTGCTTTGCTTTGCTTCTCCTACCCCTGCTGTGCTTCGCCTCGCCTCAAAGTCCTTTGCTTTGCCTTTCCTGGCCCTGCTTTGCTTTTCCTTGTGCTACTTTGCTCTGCTTTGCTTTGCCTTACTGTCATTTGCCTTTCCTGGCCATGCTTTGCTTTGCTTTTCTTACCCCTGCTTTTCTTTCCTTTTCTGGCCCTGCTTTGTTTTACTTTGCTTCACTTTGCCTTGAATTCCAGACAGTGCTTTGCTTTGTCTTGTGCTGTTTTGCTTTGTTTTGCATTGCTGTGCTTTGCATTCCCTGGCCCTCATTTTTGTTTTTCTTCCCCCTCCCCCCCCCCCAACCCCCCCCCCACCGCCCCCCCCCGCCATGCTTTCCTTTGTTTTGCTTTGCTTTGTGTTCCTGGCTCTGCTATGCATTTCTTTGTGCTGTTTTGCTCTGCTTTGCTTTGCCTTGCTCTGCTTTGCCTTTCCTGGCCATGCTTTGCTTTGCTTTTTCTGGCCCTACTTTGCTTTGGTTTTTTTGTTTGTTCGGTTGTTTTTTTTTTACCCTTTTTCCTTTGTTTTTTTCTGGCCGTGCTTTGCTTTTCCTTATGCCACTTTCTTTTCCCTAGCGGGGCTTTGCTTTGCCTTGCTCTGCTTTCCTCCGCATTGCTCTGCTCTGCTCTGCTTTGCTGCTCTAGGCTTCTTTTGCAGACCGTCCCACCGATTTTGCCGACGAGTCGATCGGTGTATTTAGAAACACGTAAACCCTCAGACGCACACCTTGACCTCCCCCCACCTCGGCGACTGTCCCCTCGGAACTGGCGGACGAGGGGACAGGGATCTGGCCACCGGGCCGGGTCTATTCTGTGGCCCCCGCTGTCCGGCGAGCCGCCAGGTGGGCCCCGTTGCTATTCGTCTGGGGAGGGTGGGGGTTGCGAACGACGCTAAGTAACTACTCGATTCGTAAAAGTAAAGGGGGAAACTGACAACGATTATTATTACTACTACTCTTTTTATTATGTTTTCGTTATATATATATTTACTCTTATTTAGTACTTTCTTTTGTAATAACTCTTAAGTAGTATATATAATATTATATATCTATGGATCGTTTATGTAACGATAAAAAGCTAAAGCAAACCGGCCGGGCAGCCAGCCACAGCGAGTCGCACAGGTGGCGAGCCGCTCGTGACCGAGCGGGAGCCTCTTATGTCAGAGCGGCCGGCGGCCGGAAGCAACCGGGGGCCGCTGCCACACCCTCGCCTTCTTGAACGCCCGCCTCCCCGTAACCCGGCAACGGGCCCCTCCCTATTCGTCTGGGCCGGGTGGGGGGTGCGATTTCGAACGACACTAAGGAACTACACGTTTCGTATTCACAGCACTGTTTTTCTTTGCTTTGCTTTTCCTGGCCCTGCTTTGCTTTGCTTTGCATTCGTGGCACCGCTTTGTTTTTCCCGGCCCTGTTTTGCTTTGTTTTTACTGACCCCGATTCGTTTTGCTTTTCCTGGCCCTGCTTGACTTTTCTTTGCCCGATAAGGCTTTCTTTTTCCTCGCAGGGTTTGCTTTGCTTTGCCTTGCTCTGCTTTGCCTTTCCTGGCCCTGCTACGTTTTGCTTCTTCCGGCCACGCTTTCCTTTGCTTAGCTTTGCTTCGTACTCCTGGCGCAGCTTTGCTTTTTCTTCTCTGCTTTGCTTTGCTTCTCCTACCCCTGCTGTGCTTCGCCTCGCCTCAAAGTCCTTTGCTTTGCCTTTCCTGGCCCTGCTTTGCTTTTCCTTGTGCTACTTTGCTCTGCTTTGCTTTGCCTTACTGTCATTTGCCTTTCCTGGCCATGCTTTGCTTTGCTTTTCTTACCCCTGCTTTTCTTTCCTTTTCTGGCCCTGCTTTGTTTTACTTTGCTTCACTTTGCCTTGAATTCCTGACAGTGCTTTGCTTTGTCTTGTGCTGCTTTGCTTTGTTTTGCATTGCTGTGCTTTGCATTCCCTGGCCCTCGTTTTTTTTTTTTTCTTTCTTCCCCCCCCCCGTCCCCCCCCCCCCCCCCCCAGCCATGCCTTCCTTTGTTTTGCTTTGCTTTGTGTTCCTGGCTCTGCTATGCATTTCTTTGTGCTGCTTTGCTCTGCTTTGCTTTGCCTTGCTCTGCATTCCCTGGCCCTCATTTTTTTTTTTTTTTCTCCCCCCCCACCCCGGCCATGCCTTCCTTTGTTTGCTTTGCTTTGTGTTCCTGGCTCTGCTATGTATTTCTTTGTGCTGCTTTGCTCTGCTTTGCCTTTCCTGGCCATGCTTTGCTTTGCTTTTTCTGGCCCTACTTTGCTTTGTTTTGTTTTTTTTTTGTTTGTTTGTTTGTTTTTTGTTTTTTTTTTTTTTTTTTACCCTTTTTCCTTTGTTTTTTCTGGCCGTGCTTTGCTTTTCCTTATGCCGCTTTCTTTTCCCTAGCGGGGCTTTGCTTTGCCTTGCTCTGCTTTCCTCCGCATTGCTCTGCTCTGCTCTGCTTTGCTGCTCTAGGCTCCTTTTGCAGACCGTCCCACCGATTTTGCCGACGAGTCGATCGGTGTATTTAGAAACACGTAAACCCTCAGACGCACACCTTGACCTCCCCCCACCTCGGCGACTGTCCCCTCGGAACTGGCGGACGAGGGGACAGGGATCTGGCCACCGGGCCGGGTCTATTCTGTGGCCCCCGCTGTCCGGCGAGCCGCCAGGTGGGCCCCGTTGCTATTCGTCTGGGGAGGGTGGGGGTTGCGAACGACGCTAAGTAACTACGTGATTCCTAAAAGTAAAGGGGGAAACAGACAACAATTATTATTATTATTACTACTACTCTTTTTATTATGTTTTCGTTATATATATATTTACTCTTATTTAGTACTTTCTTTTGTAATAACTCTTAAGTAGTATATATAATATTATATATCTATGGATCGTTTATGTAACGATAAAAAGCTAAAGCAAACCGGCCGGGCAGCCAGCCACACCGAGTCGCACAGGTGGCGAGCTGCTCGTGACCGAGCGGGAGCCTCTTATGTCAGAGCGGCCGGCGGCCGGAAGCAACCGGGGGCCGCTGCCACACCCTCGCCTTCTTGAACGCCCGCCTCCCCGTAACCCGGCAACGGGCCCCTCCCTGTTCGTCTGGGGCGGGTGGGGGGTGCGATTTCGAACGACACTAAGGAACTACACGTTTCGTATTCACAGCACTGTTTTTCTTTGCTTTGCTTTTCCTGGCCCTGCTTTGCTTTGCTTTGCATTCGTGGCACCGCTTTGTTTTTCCCGGCCCTGTTTTGCTTTGTTTTTACTGACCCCGATTCGTTTTGCTTTTCCTGGCCCTGCTTGACTTTTCTTTGCCCGATAAGGCTTTCTTTTTCCTCGCAGGGTTTGCTTTGCTTTGCCTTGCTCTGCTTTGCCTTCCCTGGCCCTGCTACGTTTTGCTTCTTCCGGCCACGCTTTCCTTTGCTTAGCTTTGCTTCGTATTCCTGGCGCCGCTTTGCTTTTTCTTCTCTGCTTTGCTTTGCTTCTCCTACCCCTGCTGTGCTTCGCCTCGCCTCAAAGTCCTTTGCTTTGCCTTTCCTGGCCCTGCTTTGCTTTTCCTCGTGCTACTTTGCTTTGCCTTGGTCTGCTTTGCTTTTCCTTGCCGTGCTTTGTTTTGTTTTGCTCTGCTTTGTATTCACCGCATCGCCTTGCTTTCCTTGGCCCTGCATTTTTTTTTTATTTTTTTTTTCTCTGTCCCTCTTTGTTTAGCTTTCCCTGGACCTGCTTTGCTTTGCTTTGCGTTCGCGGCACCTCTTTTCTTTTCCTGGACCTCCTTTGCTTGGGTTTTTCTCGCCCTTCTTTGTTTTGCTTTTCCCGGCCCTGCCTTGCTTTGTTTGGCTTTATTTCGTATTCATGACGCCGCTTTTCTTTTCCTGGACCTCCTTTGCTTGGGTTTTTCTCGCCCTTCTTTGTTTTGATTTCCTGGCCCTGCTTTGCTTTGTTTTTACTGACCCCGATTCCTTTTGCTTTTCCTGGCCCTGCTTGACTTTTCTTTGCCCGATAAGGCTTTCTTTTTCCTCGCAGGGTTTGCTTTGCTTTGCCTTGCTCTGCTTTGCCTTCCCTGGCCCTGCTACGTTTTGCTTCTTCCGGCCACGCTTTCCTTTGCTTAGCTTTGCTTCGTATTCCTGGCGCAGCTTTGCTTTTTCTTCTCTGCTTTGCTTTGCTTCTCCTACCCCTGCTGTGCTTCGCCTCGCCTCAAAGTCCTTTGCTTTGCCTTTCCTGGCCCTGCTTTGCTTTTCCTTGTGCTACTTTGCTCTGCTTTGCTTTGCCTTACTGTCATTTGCCTTTCCTGGCCATGCTTTGCTTTGCTTTTCTTACCCCTGCTTTTCTTTCCTTTTCTGGCCCTGCTTTCTTTTACTTTGCTTCACTTTGCCTTGAATTCCAGACAGTGCTTTGCTTTGTCTTGTGCTGCTTTGCTTTGTTTTGCATTGCTGTGCTTTGCATTCCCTGGCCCTCTTTTTTTTTTTCTTTCTTCGCCCCCCCCCCTTCTCCCCCCGCCCCCCCCCCCCCCCCCCCCCCCCCCCGGCCATGCCTTCCTTTGTTTTGCTTTGCTTTGTGTTCCTGGCTCTGCTATGCATTTCTTTGTGCTGCTTTGCTCTGCTTTGCTTTGCCTTGCTCTGCATTCCCTGGCCCTCATTTTTTTTTTTTTTCTCCCCCCCCCACCCCGGCCATGCCTTCCTTTGTTTGCTTTGCTTTGTGTTCCTGGCTCTGCTATGTATTTCTTTGTGCTGCTTTGCTCTGCTTTGCCTTTCCTGGCCATGCTTTGCTTTGCTTTTTCTGGCCCTACTTTGCTTTGTTTTTTTTTGTTTGTTTGTTTGTTTTTTGGGTTTTGGTTTTTTTTTTTTTACCCTTTTTCCTTTGTTTTTTCTGGCCGTGCTTTGCTTTTCCTTATGCCACTTTCTTTTCCCTAGCGGGGCTTTGCTTTGCCTTGCTCTGCTTTCCTCCGCATTGCTCTGCTCTGCTCTGCTTTGCTGCTCTAGGCTTCTTTTGCAGACCGTCCCACCGATTTTGCCGACGAGTCGATCGGTGTATTTAGAAACACGTAAACCCTCAGACGCACACCTTGACCTCCCCCCACCTCGGCGACTGTCCCCTCGGAACTGGCGGACGAGGGGACAGGGATCTGGCCACCGGGCCGGGTCTATTCTGTGGCCCCCGCTGTCCGGCGAGCCGCCAGGTGGGCCCCGTTGCTATTCGTCTGGGGAGGGTGGGGGTTGCGAACGACGCTAAGTAACTACTCGATTCGTAAAAGTAAAGGGGGAAACTGACAACGATTATTATTATTATTACTACTACTCTTTTTATTATGTTTTCGTTATATATATATTTACTCTTATTTAGTACTTTCTTTTGTAATAACTTTTAAGTAGTATACGTAATATTAAATATCTATCGATCGTTTATATAACGATAAAAAGCTAAAGCAAACCGGCCGGGCAGCCAGCCACACCGAGTCGCACAGGTGGCGAGCTGCTCGTGACCGAGCGGGAGCCTCTTATGTCAGAGCGGCCGGCGGCCGGAAGCAACCGGGGGCCGCTGCCACACCCTCGCCTTCTTGAACGCCCGCCTCCCCGTAACCCGGCAACGGGCCCCTTCCTATTCGTCTGGGGCGGGTGGGGGCTGCGATTTCGAACGACACTAAGGAACTACACGTTTCGTATTCACAGCACTGTTTTTCTTTGCTTTGCTTTTCCTGGCCCTGCTTTGCTTTGCTTTGCATTCGTGGCACCGCTTTGTTTTTCCCGGCCCTGTTTTGCTTTGTTTTTACTGACCCCGATTCCTTTTGCTTTTCTTGGCCCTGCCTGACTTTTCTTTGCCCGATAAGGCTTTCTTTTTCCTCGCAGGGTTTGCTTTGCTTTGCCTTGCTCTGCTTTGCCTTCCCTGGCCCTGCTACGTTTTGCTTCTTCCGGCCACGCTTTCCTTTGCTTAGCTTTGCTTCGTATTCCTGGCGCAGCTTTGCTTTTTCTTCTCTGCTTTGCTTTGCTTCTCCTACCACTGCTGTGCTTCGCCTCGCCTCAAAGTCCTTTGCTTTGCCTTTCCTGGCCCTGCTTTGCTTTTCCTCGCGCTACTTTGCTTTGCCTTGGTCTGCTTTGCTTTTCCTTGCCGTGCTTTGTTTTGTTTTGCTCTGCTTTGTATTCACCGCATCGCCTTGCTTTTCTTGGCCCTCCATTTTTTTTTTATTTTTTTTTCTCTGTCCCTCTTTGTTTAGCTTTCCCTGGACCTGCTTTGCTTTGCTTTGCGTTCGCGGCACCTCTTTGCTTTTCGCGGACCTCCTTTGCTTGGGTTTTTCTCGCCCTTCTTTGTTTTGCTTTTCCCGGCCCTGCCTTGCTTTGTTTGGCTTTATTTCGTATTCATGACGCCTCTTTTCTTTTCCTGGACCTCCTTTGCTTGGGTTTTTCTCGCCCTTCTTTGTTTTGCTTTTCCCGGCCCTGCTTTGCTCTGTTTGGCTTTACTTTGTGTTCAGGACGCCGCTTTTCTTTTCCTGGACCTCCTTTGCTTTGGTTTTTCTCGCCCCCTGCTTCGTTTCGCTTTTCCTGGCCCTCCTTGACTTTGCTTTTCTTCGTTCCGCTTTCTTTCCCCTAGCTAGCGGGGCTTTGCTCTGTCTCGCTCCGCTTTCCTCTGCAACGCTC
>NW_028153924.1:432500-450000 GCF_964211835.1 Anser anser
GCGGGGCGAGGGGGGGGAGGGAGGGAGTCGGCAGGCAGCTAAGGTTGACCAGTCGACAGAACCGACCCCCGAGCCCACGCCGCCACCGACGCCGCGCGACCCCTTTTCGTGCGCCGGCTCCCCCAGCCGCAAGTGCTCGCTCAGCACCGCTTCAGGAGCAGAGTCCCCGCTCTCTCCTATAGACGGACACAAAAGTCACCGCCCCCGAAAAGCTCCAAGACCTTTTCAAGAGACCCGCAGCGAGGCACCCGAGAGCAACCGACTTTTACCTCGACGTAACTGGAGGCAGAAAGAAACAGCGACGCCTACGACACCTTCCGAGCCGTCTCACGACCTACTCATCTACCGCTAGCCCCACGGCACGCCGCCAAGTCCCGTCCGAGTCAGGGTAGACGTGGCCGCCGTTCCCACAGCCCGACCGTCAGCGACCTCCTCCAGGCGGGCAGACGGGGCGCCCTCGGTAGGACACGGGTAGACCAGGCGGCCACAGGGGGACACGGTACACCTCCCGACCGCGGGAGGACACGGGGAGACCCGCCGGCCGGGACCGAACGCCGTCGGTCTGCCTTCCTTCGCTTTTCGCACGGGCCGTTCCGGCCCTTTTCGGAACTTTTCGGGCCTTTTCGGACCTTTCCGGCGCTTTTCGATGCTTTTCGCGTGGACGGACCCACTCGGGAACCGCGCGACCGACCGACAGACGGATGCCTTCGGACGCGCGCGCGCGCGCGCGCGCCCGTCGGTGCCGGGCAGACCCCGACGCCGTTCTCGCGGCCGGCCCCGCTGCAGCGACCCCTACAGGTCGCCACGGGCTACGCAAACATGGCGACCGCGGCCGGGTAGACCTGGCGGCCGCGAGAGGACACGGGTACGTCAGGCGGCCGCGAGGGGGCGCGGGGGGGCCCGGTAGACCTGGCGGCCGCAGGAGAACACGGGGAGACTAGGCGGCCACAGGAGGACGCGGCACACCCGGCGACCGCAGGAGGACACCGGCAGACCCGCCGGCCGGGACCGAACGCCGTCGGTCGGTCTGCCTTCCTTCGCTTTTCGTACGGGCCGTTCCGGCCCTTTTCGGCCCTTTTCGGACCTTTTCGGCCCTTTCCGGCGCTATTCGGTGCTTTTCGCGTGGACGGACCCACTCGGGAACCGCGCGACCGACCGACAGACGGATGCCTTTGGACGTGCGCGCGCGCGTCCGCCGGTGCCGGGCAGACCCCGACGCCGTTCTCGCGGCCGGCCCCGCTGCAGCGACCCCTACAGGTCGCCACGGGCTATGCAAACACGGCGACCGCATAGACCCGGCGGCCGCAGGAGGACACGGGGAGACTAGGCGGCCACAGGAGGACGCGGTACACGCGGCAACCGCAGGAGGACACCGGCAGACCCGCCGGCCGGGACCGAACGCCGTCGGTCGGTCTGCCTTCCTTCGCTTTTCGTACGGGCCGTTCCGGCCCTTTTCGGACCTTTTCGGGCCTTTTCGCACCTTTCCGGCACTTTTCGGTGCTTTTCGCCTGGGCGGACCCACTCGGGAATCGCTTGACCGACCGACCGACCGACGGACGCCTTTGGACATGCGCGCGCATGCGTCCTTCGGCTTCCGGGTAGACCCGGACGCCGTTCTCGGCCAGGCGTTTGCCTCTGACGTCAGAGCGACGGGCGGCCCGAGGCAACCGGGGGCCGCGGCCGCGAGCTCGCCTTCTCGAACAGCCGCCTCCCCGTAGCCCGGCTACCGGCCCCTATTCGCCTGGGGCGGGTTGGGCTGGGGGGGAGCGACTTTGCACCACGCTAAGCAACTACACGTTTCGTTTTCACAGCACTGTTTTGCTTCGATATGCTTCTCCTGCCACTGCTACGCGTTGCTTTTCCTGACCCTGCTTGACTATGCTTTTCCTGATAAGGCTTTCTTTTCCTTCCGAGGCTTTCCTTCGTCTCGCATTTCTTCCCTTTGCACTGCCGACCGTACCCGGCATGAGGGCCCTGCGGTCTTTGCCCCGCAGACGCCAGGAACCGGCAGGAGGGCTGGCCGCCAGCTCCTTGCATTTGCTTCGCTTCTCTTTGTTTCTCCTTGCTTTGCTTTGCTTTGCTCTGCTCTTCCGGGCACAGTTTTGCTTTTCCTTCTCTGCGTTCCTCTGCTGTTCTCGCCCCTGCTTTGCTTTCCTTTGCCTCAGATTGCTTTGCCTCAGATTGCTTTGCTTTTTTGTTGTTGTTGTTGTTGTTTCTTTTTTTCTTCTTCTTCTTTTTTTTTTTTTTTTGTTAATATAGATACATATTCATTTTATTGCTTTGTTTTATTTTTGGACCTTTTGGCTTTGGTTTTCCTGGCCGCGCTTTGCTTTGCCTGGCCCTGCTTGTCATTTCTTTTCATTATGCCGCATTCTTTTCCCTAGCAGGGCTTTGCTTTGCCTTGCTCGGCTTTCCTCTTCATTTCTCTGCTCTCCTGTGCTGCGCTAGGCTTCCTTTGCAGACCGTCCCGACGATTTTGCCGATGAGGCGATCGGTATATTTCGGAACGCATAAACCCTCAGACACACAGCTGGGCCTCCCCGCAGCCCGGACACTGTCCCCTCGCAACTCGAGGGTGGGGGCAGCAGGCCCGGCCACCCGACATGGTCAGTTCTGTGGCCCCAGCCGTGTGGCCTGCCGCTAGGCGGTCCCCACTGCTGCCCGTCTGGGGACGGTGTTGGGTGAGGTTTTGAACGACGATCAGTAACTACATGATTCCCACAACTACATTGGATGGAAGGCAACAATCAATAAATAAATAAATAAATAAAGATAAAACCAGGTAAAGCAAGACATGGTTCTTGCCCACTGTCACGGCGGACTATGAGGTGTCAGGGAGGCCGGGGAGCGGGCGAGCAGGGTACAGCCACCGTCCGAGTCTGGCCGCCAGCTCTACGCGGCATGAGGGCCCTGCGGTCTTTGCCCCGCAGACACTGGGAACCGGCAGGAGGGCTGGCCGCCAGCTCCTTACATTTGCTTCGCTTCTCTTTCTTTTTCCTTGCTCTGCTTTGCTTTGCTCTGCTCTTCCGGGCACACTTTTGGTTTTCCTTCTCTCCTTTCCTCTGCTGTTCTTGCCCCTGCTTTGCTTTGCTTTGCCTCAGATTGCTTTGCTTTGCTTTGTTTGCTCTGTCTTTCCTGGCACTGCTTTGCTTTTCCTTGTGCTACTTCACTTTGCTTTGCTCTGCCTTGCACTGCTTTGCCTTTCCTGGACACGCTTTACTTTGCTTTTCCTGGCCCTGCTTTGCTTGTTGTCTTTTTTGCCTTTTTTTTTATTTTTTTTTTTTTTTTTACTTTAGATACATATTCATTGCATTGCTTTGTTTTATTTTTGGACCTTTTTGCTTTGGTTTTCCTCGCCGCGCTTTGCTTTTCCTGGCCATGCTTTTTCAGGCCACGCTTTCCTTTCTCTTGCTCTGCTTTTATTCCTGGCACCTCTTGGTTTTACTTTCTCTGCTCTGCTCTGCTTTTCCTACGCCTGCAGTGCTTTGCCTTGCCTCAAACTGCTTTCCTTACTTCGCTCTACGTTTCCTGGCAATGCTGGGACTTTCCTTGTACCAGTTTGCACTGCTTCGCTTTGCCTTGCTCTGCTTTGCCTTTCCTGGCCACGCTTTTTCAGGCCACGCTTTCCTTTGTCTTGCTCTGCTTTGTATTCCTGGCACCTCTTGGTTTTACTTTCTCTGCTCTGCTTTGCTTTTCCTACCCCTGCTGTGCTTTGCCTTGCCTCAAACTGCTTTCGTTAGTTTGCTCTACCTTTCCTGGCACTGCTGGGACTTTCCTTGTACGAGTTTGCACTGCTTTGCTTTGCCTTGCTCTGCGTTGCCTTTCCTGACCATGCTTTTTCAGGCCATGCTTTCCCTTGTCTTGCTTCGCTTTGTTTTCCTGCCACGGCTTTGCTTTACCTTCTCTGCTCTGCTTTGCTTTTCCTACCCCTGCTGTGCTTAGCCTCGCCTCAAACTGCTTTCTTTACTCTGCTCTACGTTTCCTGGCACTGCTGGGACTTTCCTTGTACAAGTTTGCACTGCTTTGCTTTGCCTTGCTCGGCTTTCCTCTTCATCTCTCTGCTCTCCTGTGCTGCGCTAGGCTTCCTTTGCAGACCGTCCCGACGATTTTGCCGATGAGGCGATCGGTATATTTCGGAACGCATAAACCCTCAGACACACAGCTGGGCCTCCCCGCAGCCCGGACACTGTCCCCTCGCAACTCGAGGGTGGGGGCAGCAGGCCCGGCCACCCGACATGGTCAGTTCTGTGGCCCCAGCCGTGTGGCCTGCCGCTAGGCGGTCCCCACTGCTGCCCGTCTGGGGACGGTGTTGGGTGAGGTTTTCAACGACGATCAGTAACTACATGATTCCCACAACTACATTGGATGGAAGGCAACAATAAATAAATAAATAAATAAATAAAGATAAAACCAGGTAAAGCAAGACATGGTTCTTGCCCGCTGTCACGGCGGACTATGAGGTGTCAGGGAGGCCGGGGAGCGGGCGAGCAGGGTACAGACATGTTGTGGTTTAACCCGGCTGGCAGCTAAACACCACACAGCCGTTCGCTCACCCTCCCCCCTCCCTCTCTGGGATGGGGGAGAGAAACGGGAAAGTGAAGCCGGTGAGTTGAGATAAAGACAGTTTATTAAGACAGGAATATAAAAATATAAGGAATATAAGGAATATAATAATAACAATAATAATAACAATAGTGATAATGATAATAGTATTAACAATAATAATGTGTAAGAAAACAAGTGATGCACAATGCAATTGCTCACCACCCGCTGACCGATGCCCAGCCTATTCCCGAGCAGCCGGCCCCCCCACCCCGGCCAGCCACCCCTATATATTGTTTAGCCATCCGAGTCTGGCCGAAAGCTCTACCCGGCATGAGGGCCCTGCGGTCTTTGCCCCGCAGACACTGGGAACCGGCAGGAGGGCTGGCCGCCAGCTCCTTACATGTGCTTCGCTTCTCTTTGTTTTTCCTTGCTCTGCTTTGCTTTGCTCTGCTCTGCTCTTCCGGGCACACTTTTGCTTTTCCTTCTCTACTTTGCTCTGCTTTTCTTGCCCCTGCTTTGCTTTGCTTTGCCTCAGATTGCTTTGCTTTGCTTTGTTTGCTCTGTCTTTCCTGGCACTGCTTTGCTTTTCCTCGTGCTACTTCGCTTTGCTTTGCTTTGCCTTGCTCTGCCTTGCCTCCACTGGCCATGTTTTCTTTTGCTTTTTCAGGCCACGCTTTCCTTTGTCTTGCTTTGCTTTGTATTCCTGCCACGGCTTTGCTTTACCTTCTCTGCTCTGCTTTGCTTTTCCTACACCTGCTGTGCTTTGCCTTGCTTCCTCAAACTGCTTTCTTCCTTTTGCTCTACATTTCCTGGCACTGCTTTCCTTTTCCTTGTGCTACTTCACTTTGCTTTGCTCTGCCTTGCACTGCTTTGCCTTTCCTGGACACGCTTTACTTTGCTTTTCCTGGCCCTGCTTTGCTTGGTGTTTTTTTTGCCTTTTTTTTTTTTTTTTTTTTAATTTAGATATATATTCATTGCATTGCTTTGTTTTATTTCTGGACCTTTTTACTTTGGTTTTCCTGGCCGCGCTTTGCTTTTCCTGGCCATGCTTTTTCAGGCCATGCTTTCCTTTGTCTTACTTTGCTTCGTATTCCTGGCACCTCTTGGTTTTACTTTCTCTGCTCTGCTTTGCTTTTCCTACCCCTGCTGTGCTTTGCCTCGCCTCAAAATGCATTCTTTACTTTGCTCTACGTTTCCTGGCCCTGCTGGGACTTTCCTTGTACGAGTTTGCACTGCTTTGCTTTGCCTTGCTCTGCTTTGCCTTTCCTGGCCATGCTTTTTCAGGCCACGCTTTCCTTTGTCTTGCTTCGCTTCGTATTCCTGGCACCTCTTGGTTTTACTTTCTCTGCTCTGCTCTGCTTTTCCTACCCCTGCTGTGCTTTGCCTTGCCTCAAACTGCTTTCTTTACTTTGCTCTACGTTTCCTGGCCCTGCTGGGACTTTCCTTGTACGAGTTTGCACTGCTTTGCTTTGCCTTGCTCTGCTTTGCCTTTCCGGGCCATGCTTTTTCAGGCCACGCTTTCCTTTGTCTTGCTTCGCTTCGTATACCTGGCACCTCTTGGTTTTACTTTCTCTGCTCTGCTTTGCTTTTCCTACCCCTGCTCTGCTTTGCCTCGCCTCCAACTGCTTTCTTTACTTTGCTCTACGTTACCTGGCACTGCTGGGACTTTCCTTGTACAAGTTTGCACTGCTTTGCTTTGCCTTGCTCGGCTTTCCTCTTCATCTCTCTGCTCTCCTGTGCTGCGCTAGGCTTCCTTTGCAGACCGTCCCGACGATTTTGCCGATGAGGCGATCGGTATATTTCGGAACGCATAAACCCTCAGACACACAGCTGGGCCTCCCCGCAGCCCGGACACTGTCCCCTCGCAACTCGAGGGTGGGGGCAGCAGGCCCGGCCACCCGACATGGTCAGTTCTGTGGCCCCAGCCGTGTGGCCTGCCGCTAGGCGGTCCCCACTGCTGCCCGTCTGGGGACGGTGTTGGGTGAGGTTTTCAACGACGATCAGTAACTACATGATTCCCACAACTACATTGGATGGAAGGCAACAATAAATAAATAAATAAATAAATAAAGATAAAACCAGGTAAAGCAAGACATGGTTCTTGCCCGCTGTCACGGCGGACTATGAGGTGTCAGGGAGGCCGGGGAGCGGGCGAGCAGGGTACAGCCACCATCCGAGTCTGGCCGCCAGCTCTACCCGGCATGAGGGCCCTGCGGTCTTTGCCCCGCAGACACTGGGAACCGGCAGGAGGGCTGGCCGCCAGCTCCTTACATTTGCTTCGCTTCTCTTTCTTTTTCCTTGCTCTGCTTTGCTTTGCTCTGCTCTTCCGGGCACACTTTTGCTTTTCCTTCTCTACTTTGCTCTGCTTTTCTTGCCCCTGCTTTGCTTTGCTTTGCCTCAGATTGCTTTGCTTTGCTTTGTTTGCTCTGTCTTTCCTGGCACTGCTTTGCTTTTCCTTGTGCTACTTCACTTTTTCACTTTGCTTTGCTCTGCCTTGCACTGCTTTGCCTTTCCTGGACACGCTTTACTTTGCTTTTCCTGGCCCTGCTTTTCTTGGTTTTTTTTTTTGCCTTTTTTTTTTTTTTTTTTTTTTTTTTTTTTTTTACTTTAGATATATATTCATTGCATTGCTTTGTTTTATTTCTGGACCTTTTTACTTTGGTTTTCCTGGCCGCGCTTTGCTTTTCCTGGCCCTGCTTTTTCAGGCCATGCTTTCCTTTGTCTTGCTTCGCTTCGTATTCCTGGCACCTCTTGGTTTTACTTTCTCTGCTCTGCTTTGCTTTTCCTACCCCTGCTGTGCTTTGCCTCGCATCAAACTGCATTCTTTACTTTGCTCTACGTTTCCTGGCACTGCTGGGACTTTCCTTGTACGAGTTTGCACTGCTTTGCTTTGCCTTGCTCTGCTTTGCCTTTCCTGGCCACCCTTTTTCAGGCCACGCTTTCCTTTGTCTTGCTTCGCTTCGTATTCCTGGCACCTCTTGGTTTTACTTTCTCTGCTCTGCTTTGCTTTTCCTACCCCTGCTGTGCTTTGCCTCGCCTCACACAGCTTGCTTTACATTGCTCTACGTTTCCTGGCACTGCTGGGACTTTCCTTTTACAAGTTTGCACTGCTTCGCTTTGCCTTGCTCTGCTTTGCCTTTCCTGACCATGCTTTTTCAGGCCATGCTTTCCTTTGTTTTGCTTCGCTTTGTATTCCTGCCACGGCTTTGCTTTACCTTCTCTGCTCTGCTTTGCTTTTCCTACCCCTGCTGTGCTTTGCCTCGCCTCAAACTGCTTTCTTTACTTTGCTCTACCTTTCCTGGCACTGCTGGGTCTTTCCTTGTACGAGTTTGCACTGCTTTGCTTTGCCTTGCTCTGCTTTGCCTCCACTGGCCGTGTTTTCTTTTGCTTTTTCAGGCCACGCTTTCCTTTGTCTTGCTTCGCTTCGCTTTGTATTCCTGGCACCTCTAGGTTTTACTTTCTCTGCTCTGCTTTGCCTTGCCTCCAACTGCTTTCGTTACTTTGCTCTACCTTTCCTGGCCCTGCTGGGACTTTCCTTGTACGAGTTTGCACTGCTTTGCTTTGCCTTGCTCTGCTTTGCCTTTCCTGGCCGTGCTTTTTCAGGCCACGCTTTCCTTTGTTTTGCTTTGCTTCGTATTCCTGGCACCTCTTGGTTTTACTTTCTCTGCTCTGCTCTGCTTGTCCTACCCCTGCTGTGCTTTACCTCGCCTCAAACTGCTTTCGTTACTTTGCTCTACGGTTCCTGGCACTGCTGGGACTTTCCTTGTACAAGTTTGCACTGCTTTGCTTTGCCTTGCTCGGCTTTCCTCTTCATTGCTCTGCTGTCCTGTGTTGCTCTAGGCTTCCTTTGCAGACTGTCCCGACGATTTTGCCAATGAGGCTATCGGTATATTTAGGAACGCATAAACCCTCAGACACACAGCTGGGCCTCCCCGCAGCCCGGACACTGTCCCCTCGCAACTCGAGGGTGGGGGCAGCAGGCCCGGCCACCCGACATGGTCAGTTCTGTGGCCCCAGCCGTGTGGCCCGCCGCTAGGCGGTCCCCACTGCTCCCCGTCTGGGGACGGTGTTGGGTGAGGTTTTGAACGACGATCAGTAAATACATGATTCCCACAACTACAGTGGATGGAAGGCAAGAATAAATAAATAAATAAATAAATGCAGGGGGAAAAAAAAAAAAAAAAAAAACCAGGTAAAGCAAGACATGGTTCTTGCCCGCTGTCACGGCGGACTATGAGGTGTCAGGGAGGCCGGGGAGCGGGCGAGCAGGGTACAGCCACCGTCCGAGTCTGGCCGCCAGCTCTACCCGGCATGAGGGCCCTGCGGTCTTTGCCCCGCAGACACTGGGAACCGGCAGGAGGGCTGGCCGCCAGCTCCTTATATTTGCTTCGCTTCTCTTTGTTTTTCCTTGCTCTGCTTTGCTTTGCTCTGCTCTGCTCTTCCGGGCACACTTTTGCTTTTCCTTCTCTCCTTTCCTCTGCTGTTCCTGCCCCTGCTTTGCTTTGCTTTGCCTCCGATTGCTTTGCTTTGGTTCGTTTGCTTTGTCTTTCCTGGCAATGCTTTGCTTTTCCTCGTGCTACTTTGCTTCGCTTTCCTTTGCCTTGCTCTGCTTTTCTGGCCGTGCTTTGTTTGGTTTTGCTTTACTTTGCCTTCCCTCTTTGACACTGTTTTAGTTTTCCTCGTGCTGCCTTGCTTTCCCTTTCTCTGCTTTGCCTTCCCTGCGCATGCTTTCTTTTGCTTTTTCAGGCCACGCTTTCCTTTGTTTAGCTTTGCTTTGTATTCCTGGCACTGCTTCTCTTTTCCTTCTCTACGTTGCTTTGTTTTCCTACCCCCGCTGTGCTTCGCCTTGCCTCAATTTCTTTCTTTCCTTTGCTCTACCTTTCCTGGCCCTGCTTTGTTTTTGCTTGTGCTACTTTGCTCTGCTTTGCTTTGCCTTACTGTCATTTGCCTTTCCTGGCCATGCTTTGCTTTGCTTTTCTTACCCCTGCTTTTCTTTCCTTTTCTGGCCCTGCTTTGTTTTACTTTGCTTCACTTTGCCTTGAATTCCAGACAGTGCTTTGCTTTGTCTTGTGCTGCTTTGCTTTGTTTTGCATTGCTGTGCTTTGCATTCCCTGGCCCTCATTTTTGTTTTTCTTCCCCCTCCCCCCCCCCCAACCCCCCCCCCCCCGCCCCCCCCCCGCCATGCTTTCCTTTGTTTTGCTTTGCTTTGTGTTCCTGGCTCTGCTATGCATTTCTTTGTGCTGTTTTGCTCTGCTTTGCTTTGCCTTGCTCTGCTTTGCCTTTCCTGGCCATGCTTTGCTTTGCTTTTTCTGGCCCTACTTTGCTTTGGTTTTTTTGTTTGTTCGGTTGTTTTTTTTTTTACCCTTTTTCCTTTGTTTTTTTCTGGCCGTGCTTTGCTTTTCCTTATGCCACTTTCTTTTCCCTAGCGGGGCTTTGCTTTGCCTTGCTCTGCTTTCCTCCGCATTGCTCTGCTCTGCTCTGCTTTGCTGCTCTAGGCTCCTTTTGCAGACCGTCCCACCGATTTTGCCGACGAGTCGATCGGTGTATTTAGAAACACGTAAACCCTCAGACGCACACCTTGACCTCCCCCCACCTCGGCGACTGTCCCCTCGGAACTGGCGGACGAGGGGACAGGGATCTGGCCACCGGGCCGGGTCTATTCTGTGGCCCCCGCTGTCCGGCGAGCCGCCAGGTGGGCCCCGTTGCTATTCGTCTGGGGAGGGTGGGGGTTGCGAACGACGCTAAGTAACTACGTGATTCCTAAAAGTAAAGGGGGAAACAGACAACGATTATTATTATTATTACTACTACTGTTTTTATTATGTTTTCGTTATATATATATTTACTCTTATTTAGTACTTTCTTTTGTAATAACTCTTAAGTAGTATATATAATATTATATATCTATGGATCGTTTATGTAACGATAAAAAGCTAAAGCAAACCGGCCGGGCAGCCAGCCACACCGAGTCGCACAGGTGGCGAGCTGCTCGTGACCGAGCGGGAGCCTCTTATGTCAGAGCGGCCGGCGGCCGGAAGCAACCGGGGGCCGCTGCCACACCCTCGCCTTCTTGAACGCCCGCCTCCCCGTAACCCGGCAACGGGCCCCTTCCTATTCGTCTGGGGCGGGTGGGGGGTGCGATTTCGGACGACACTAAGGAACTACACGTTTCGTATTCACAGCACTGTTTTTCTTTGCTTTGCTTTTCCTGGCCCTGCTTTGCTTTGCTTTGCATTCGTGGCACCGCTTTGTTTTTCCCGGCCCTGTTTTGCTTTGTTTTTACTGACCCCGATTCGTTTTGCTTTTCCTGGCCCTGCTTGACTTTTCTTTGCCCGATAAGGCTTTCTTTTTCCTCGCAGGGTTTGCTTTGCTTTGCCTTGCTCTGCTTTGCCTTCCCTGGCCCTGCTACGTTTTGCTTCTTCCGGCCACGCTTTCCTTTGCTTAGCTTTGCTTCGTATTCCTGGCGCAGCTTTGCTTTTTCTTCTCTGCTTTGCTTTGCTTCTCCTACCCCTGCTGTGCTTCGCCTCGCCTCAAAGTCCTTTGCTTTGCCTTTCCTGGCCCTGCTTTGCTTTTCCTTGTGCTACTTTGCTCTGCTTTGCTTTGCCTTACTGTCATTTGCCTTTCCTGGCCATGCTTTGCTTTGCTTTTCTTACCCCTGCTTTTCTTTCCTTTTCTGGCCCTGCTTTGTTTTACTTTGCTTCACTTTGCCTTGAATTCCAGACAGTGCTTTGCTTTGTCTTGTGCTGTTTTGCTTTGTTTTGCATTGCTGTGCTTTGCATTCCCTGGCCCTCATTTTTGTTTTTCTTCCCCCTCCCCCCCCCCCAACCCCCCCCCCACCGCCCCCCCCCGCCATGCTTTCCTTTGTTTTGCTTTGCTTTGTGTTCCTGGCTCTGCTATGCATTTCTTTGTGCTGTTTTGCTCTGCTTTGCTTTGCCTTGCTCTGCTTTGCCTTTCCTGGCCATGCTTTGCTTTGCTTTTTCTGGCCCTACTTTGCTTTGGTTTTTTTGTTTGTTCGGTTGTTTTTTTTTTACCCTTTTTCCTTTGTTTTTTTCTGGCCGTGCTTTGCTTTTCCTTATGCCACTTTCTTTTCCCTAGCGGGGCTTTGCTTTGCCTTGCTCTGCTTTCCTCCGCATTGCTCTGCTCTGCTCTGCTTTGCTGCTCTAGGCTTCTTTTGCAGACCGTCCCACCGATTTTGCCGACGAGTCGATCGGTGTATTTAGAAACACGTAAACCCTCAGACGCACACCTTGACCTCCCCCCACCTCGGCGACTGTCCCCTCGGAACTGGCGGACGAGGGGACAGGGATCTGGCCACCGGGCCGGGTCTATTCTGTGGCCCCCGCTGTCCGGCGAGCCGCCAGGTGGGCCCCGTTGCTATTCGTCTGGGGAGGGTGGGGGTTGCGAACGACGCTAAGTAACTACTCGATTCGTAAAAGTAAAGGGGGAAACTGACAACGATTATTATTACTACTACTCTTTTTATTATGTTTTCGTTATATATATATTTACTCTTATTTAGTACTTTCTTTTGTAATAACTCTTAAGTAGTATATATAATATTATATATCTATGGATCGTTTATGTAACGATAAAAAGCTAAAGCAAACCGGCCGGGCAGCCAGCCACAGCGAGTCGCACAGGTGGCGAGCCGCTCGTGACCGAGCGGGAGCCTCTTATGTCAGAGCGGCCGGCGGCCGGAAGCAACCGGGGGCCGCTGCCACACCCTCGCCTTCTTGAACGCCCGCCTCCCCGTAACCCGGCAACGGGCCCCTCCCTATTCGTCTGGGCCGGGTGGGGGGTGCGATTTCGAACGACACTAAGGAACTACACGTTTCGTATTCACAGCACTGTTTTTCTTTGCTTTGCTTTTCCTGGCCCTGCTTTGCTTTGCTTTGCATTCGTGGCACCGCTTTGTTTTTCCCGGCCCTGTTTTGCTTTGTTTTTACTGACCCCGATTCGTTTTGCTTTTCCTGGCCCTGCTTGACTTTTCTTTGCCCGATAAGGCTTTCTTTTTCCTCGCAGGGTTTGCTTTGCTTTGCCTTGCTCTGCTTTGCCTTTCCTGGCCCTGCTACGTTTTGCTTCTTCCGGCCACGCTTTCCTTTGCTTAGCTTTGCTTCGTACTCCTGGCGCAGCTTTGCTTTTTCTTCTCTGCTTTGCTTTGCTTCTCCTACCCCTGCTGTGCTTCGCCTCGCCTCAAAGTCCTTTGCTTTGCCTTTCCTGGCCCTGCTTTGCTTTTCCTTGTGCTACTTTGCTCTGCTTTGCTTTGCCTTACTGTCATTTGCCTTTCCTGGCCATGCTTTGCTTTGCTTTTCTTACCCCTGCTTTTCTTTCCTTTTCTGGCCCTGCTTTGTTTTACTTTGCTTCACTTTGCCTTGAATTCCTGACAGTGCTTTGCTTTGTCTTGTGCTGCTTTGCTTTGTTTTGCATTGCTGTGCTTTGCATTCCCTGGCCCTCGTTTTTTTTTTTTTCTTTCTTCCCCCCCCCCGTCCCCCCCCCCCCCCCCCCAGCCATGCCTTCCTTTGTTTTGCTTTGCTTTGTGTTCCTGGCTCTGCTATGCATTTCTTTGTGCTGCTTTGCTCTGCTTTGCTTTGCCTTGCTCTGCATTCCCTGGCCCTCATTTTTTTTTTTTTTTCTCCCCCCCCACCCCGGCCATGCCTTCCTTTGTTTGCTTTGCTTTGTGTTCCTGGCTCTGCTATGTATTTCTTTGTGCTGCTTTGCTCTGCTTTGCCTTTCCTGGCCATGCTTTGCTTTGCTTTTTCTGGCCCTACTTTGCTTTGTTTTGTTTTTTTTTTGTTTGTTTGTTTGTTTTTTGTTTTTTTTTTTTTTTTTTACCCTTTTTCCTTTGTTTTTTCTGGCCGTGCTTTGCTTTTCCTTATGCCGCTTTCTTTTCCCTAGCGGGGCTTTGCTTTGCCTTGCTCTGCTTTCCTCCGCATTGCTCTGCTCTGCTCTGCTTTGCTGCTCTAGGCTCCTTTTGCAGACCGTCCCACCGATTTTGCCGACGAGTCGATCGGTGTATTTAGAAACACGTAAACCCTCAGACGCACACCTTGACCTCCCCCCACCTCGGCGACTGTCCCCTCGGAACTGGCGGACGAGGGGACAGGGATCTGGCCACCGGGCCGGGTCTATTCTGTGGCCCCCGCTGTCCGGCGAGCCGCCAGGTGGGCCCCGTTGCTATTCGTCTGGGGAGGGTGGGGGTTGCGAACGACGCTAAGTAACTACGTGATTCCTAAAAGTAAAGGGGGAAACAGACAACAATTATTATTATTATTACTACTACTCTTTTTATTATGTTTTCGTTATATATATATTTACTCTTATTTAGTACTTTCTTTTGTAATAACTCTTAAGTAGTATATATAATATTATATATCTATGGATCGTTTATGTAACGATAAAAAGCTAAAGCAAACCGGCCGGGCAGCCAGCCACACCGAGTCGCACAGGTGGCGAGCTGCTCGTGACCGAGCGGGAGCCTCTTATGTCAGAGCGGCCGGCGGCCGGAAGCAACCGGGGGCCGCTGCCACACCCTCGCCTTCTTGAACGCCCGCCTCCCCGTAACCCGGCAACGGGCCCCTCCCTGTTCGTCTGGGGCGGGTGGGGGGTGCGATTTCGAACGACACTAAGGAACTACACGTTTCGTATTCACAGCACTGTTTTTCTTTGCTTTGCTTTTCCTGGCCCTGCTTTGCTTTGCTTTGCATTCGTGGCACCGCTTTGTTTTTCCCGGCCCTGTTTTGCTTTGTTTTTACTGACCCCGATTCGTTTTGCTTTTCCTGGCCCTGCTTGACTTTTCTTTGCCCGATAAGGCTTTCTTTTTCCTCGCAGGGTTTGCTTTGCTTTGCCTTGCTCTGCTTTGCCTTCCCTGGCCCTGCTACGTTTTGCTTCTTCCGGCCACGCTTTCCTTTGCTTAGCTTTGCTTCGTATTCCTGGCGCCGCTTTGCTTTTTCTTCTCTGCTTTGCTTTGCTTCTCCTACCCCTGCTGTGCTTCGCCTCGCCTCAAAGTCCTTTGCTTTGCCTTTCCTGGCCCTGCTTTGCTTTTCCTCGTGCTACTTTGCTTTGCCTTGGTCTGCTTTGCTTTTCCTTGCCGTGCTTTGTTTTGTTTTGCTCTGCTTTGTATTCACCGCATCGCCTTGCTTTCCTTGGCCCTGCATTTTTTTTTTATTTTTTTTTTCTCTGTCCCTCTTTGTTTAGCTTTCCCTGGACCTGCTTTGCTTTGCTTTGCGTTCGCGGCACCTCTTTTCTTTTCCTGGACCTCCTTTGCTTGGGTTTTTCTCGCCCTTCTTTGTTTTGCTTTTCCCGGCCCTGCCTTGCTTTGTTTGGCTTTATTTCGTATTCATGACGCCGCTTTTCTTTTCCTGGACCTCCTTTGCTTGGGTTTTTCTCGCCCTTCTTTGTTTTGATTTCCTGGCCCTGCTTTGCTTTGTTTTTACTGACCCCGATTCCTTTTGCTTTTCCTGGCCCTGCTTGACTTTTCTTTGCCCGATAAGGCTTTCTTTTTCCTCGCAGGGTTTGCTTTGCTTTGCCTTGCTCTGCTTTGCCTTCCCTGGCCCTGCTACGTTTTGCTTCTTCCGGCCACGCTTTCCTTTGCTTAGCTTTGCTTCGTATTCCTGGCGCAGCTTTGCTTTTTCTTCTCTGCTTTGCTTTGCTTCTCCTACCCCTGCTGTGCTTCGCCTCGCCTCAAAGTCCTTTGCTTTGCCTTTCCTGGCCCTGCTTTGCTTTTCCTTGTGCTACTTTGCTCTGCTTTGCTTTGCCTTACTGTCATTTGCCTTTCCTGGCCATGCTTTGCTTTGCTTTTCTTACCCCTGCTTTTCTTTCCTTTTCTGGCCCTGCTTTCTTTTACTTTGCTTCACTTTGCCTTGAATTCCAGACAGTGCTTTGCTTTGTCTTGTGCTGCTTTGCTTTGTTTTGCATTGCTGTGCTTTGCATTCCCTGGCCCTCTTTTTTTTTTTCTTTCTTCGCCCCCCCCCCTTCTCCCCCCGCCCCCCCCCCCCCCCCCCCCCCCCCCCGGCCATGCCTTCCTTTGTTTTGCTTTGCTTTGTGTTCCTGGCTCTGCTATGCATTTCTTTGTGCTGCTTTGCTCTGCTTTGCTTTGCCTTGCTCTGCATTCCCTGGCCCTCATTTTTTTTTTTTTTCTCCCCCCCCCACCCCGGCCATGCCTTCCTTTGTTTGCTTTGCTTTGTGTTCCTGGCTCTGCTATGTATTTCTTTGTGCTGCTTTGCTCTGCTTTGCCTTTCCTGGCCATGCTTTGCTTTGCTTTTTCTGGCCCTACTTTGCTTTGTTTTTTTTTGTTTGTTTGTTTGTTTTTTGGGTTTTGGTTTTTTTTTTTTTACCCTTTTTCCTTTGTTTTTTCTGGCCGTGCTTTGCTTTTCCTTATGCCACTTTCTTTTCCCTAGCGGGGCTTTGCTTTGCCTTGCTCTGCTTTCCTCCGCATTGCTCTGCTCTGCTCTGCTTTGCTGCTCTAGGCTTCTTTTGCAGACCGTCCCACCGATTTTGCCGACGAGTCGATCGGTGTATTTAGAAACACGTAAACCCTCAGACGCACACCTTGACCTCCCCCCACCTCGGCGACTGTCCCCTCGGAACTGGCGGACGAGGGGACAGGGATCTGGCCACCGGGCCGGGTCTATTCTGTGGCCCCCGCTGTCCGGCGAGCCGCCAGGTGGGCCCCGTTGCTATTCGTCTGGGGAGGGTGGGGGTTGCGAACGACGCTAAGTAACTACTCGATTCGTAAAAGTAAAGGGGGAAACTGACAACGATTATTATTATTATTACTACTACTCTTTTTATTATGTTTTCGTTATATATATATTTACTCTTATTTAGTACTTTCTTTTGTAATAACTTTTAAGTAGTATACGTAATATTAAATATCTATCGATCGTTTATATAACGATAAAAAGCTAAAGCAAACCGGCCGGGCAGCCAGCCACACCGAGTCGCACAGGTGGCGAGCTGCTCGTGACCGAGCGGGAGCCTCTTATGTCAGAGCGGCCGGCGGCCGGAAGCAACCGGGGGCCGCTGCCACACCCTCGCCTTCTTGAACGCCCGCCTCCCCGTAACCCGGCAACGGGCCCCTTCCTATTCGTCTGGGGCGGGTGGGGGCTGCGATTTCGAACGACACTAAGGAACTACACGTTTCGTATTCACAGCACTGTTTTTCTTTGCTTTGCTTTTCCTGGCCCTGCTTTGCTTTGCTTTGCATTCGTGGCACCGCTTTGTTTTTCCCGGCCCTGTTTTGCTTTGTTTTTACTGACCCCGATTCCTTTTGCTTTTCTTGGCCCTGCCTGACTTTTCTTTGCCCGATAAGGCTTTCTTTTTCCTCGCAGGGTTTGCTTTGCTTTGCCTTGCTCTGCTTTGCCTTCCCTGGCCCTGCTACGTTTTGCTTCTTCCGGCCACGCTTTCCTTTGCTTAGCTTTGCTTCGTATTCCTGGCGCAGCTTTGCTTTTTCTTCTCTGCTTTGCTTTGCTTCTCCTACCACTGCTGTGCTTCGCCTCGCCTCAAAGTCCTTTGCTTTGCCTTTCCTGGCCCTGCTTTGCTTTTCCTCGCGCTACTTTGCTTTGCCTTGGTCTGCTTTGCTTTTCCTTGCCGTGCTTTGTTTTGTTTTGCTCTGCTTTGTATTCACCGCATCGCCTTGCTTTTCTTGGCCCTCCATTTTTTTTTTTTTTTTTTTTCTCTGTCCCTCTTTGTTTAGCTTTCCCTGGACCTGCTTTGCTTTGCTTTGCGTTCGCGGCACCTCTTTGCTTTTCGCGGACCTCCTTTGCTTGGGTTTTTCTCGCCCTTCTTTGTTTTGCTTTTCCCGGCCCTGCCTTGCTTTGTTTGGCTTTATTTCGTATTCATGACGCCTCTTTTCTTTTCCTGGACCTCCTTTGCTTGGGTTTTTCTCGCCCTTCTTTGTTTTGCTTTTCCCGGCCCTGCTTTGCTCTGTTTGGCTTTACTTTGTGTTCAGGACGCC